>NW_017804254.1:1764732-1822659 GCF_001625305.1 Branchiostoma belcheri | reverse complement strand
AGGTTGCCTCTCCTATTTTCCTCAATGCCAAACCTTCATGCTTACTACAGACCTGCTCCCATGTTTTCTCAGGTGGAAAAACTGAACGCATTTCACAACAAAATGCAATATTCGGCTGTACCTTTATCTCTCCTCCACCGCCGCCCACACCTCTCAATCCTTGTCCGTTTAAACGTCCAGCTGTAACATGGTGTGACATAAATGTCATCGGTAAGCTTAGCTTTGATAACAAGCTGTATCTTACTCACTACAGTCATGATCAATAATTGAACAAACAGTGCTGTTCTTATTTTCTTTGACAGTGCAAGAGGTAAAAGCCGGGTCGTACAGAAAGCAATTCAAGATCAAGATGCTTAGTTACAGATGCGTTGAAAATTATTTACCTTCCGCAAATAGCTTATCAACCGTTTCCTCCGCCACCTGCTTTTCAACCTCTTCTGTCACTTCAGCCTCCTGTTTCACACTTTGGGCCATGATGTCAGGCGCCATGTTCTTCATGGAGCCCAATTGTTGTATTGTGTCAGTCAGTTGTGCTGGGTCGAACTTCTTTGCTTTTGCTTTACATGGCGAAATAACATGGGAGAAACATTACAAGAACAGGGCTTTTTATGGTTTGTGGGATGGTCGCTGCTGTAGTATATATATATATACATGTATATATATATATATATGTATACATACACAGCCTACAGATACATGTAGTCTTAATACTAATAGATAAAAAGCCACACAAAATATCAAAGAAATTTGGTGAAGGTACAACAAAGCAGGTGAATGAAAGCTAGCTGTTAAATCTGTTAAAGCTGTAACGCTAGTAAATAATTTTTTAGATCGTTAACACTGAACGAGAACGTACGAATAATCCCTCTCACTCTCTCAGTGACTGATCATGAGGAATTTTCAATCACTGGAAATATAGGGTTATGGTGTCAACGGGGAGGATATGAGCCATTTGTTAGTAATAACCAGAGTTAGAGGACTTACCGAAAAGACTTCCCGCAAGGCTGGCAATGCCCGGAACGAAACGCTTATCGTGGACGTAAGCAGGGGCGTCTTCAGCAGCTGCTGCAAGAAGGGCATCCTGCAGATCATCCGGCAATGCTGGAGCACAGAAGGGTATGAAGAAACATCAACGCTAGAGGGAAAAACTTTATTCAAACCTCTTTACACAAAACTTATCACGTTCAAACATATTATTATACTATTATCAATGATTGATCAACTTCTGAAGCTGCTTCTCCAAGGGCATCCTGAAGATCACTCGACAATAATGCAACAACACAGAAACATCATAACCCCAGGGGAAGGTCGGTCACTCCTTTTTTTACCGGACAATTACTACGTATACGTTCTTAGATATAGTTATTTTTTGTTATAATTTCATAAGGTCGGTAGAGTATAGGATACAGGAGTTTTTCTTTCCTTTTCCTATGATGGTTAATTTATTTTTGTTAGGCATTCAAATGTAAGCTATCGCCATAAGATCGCCCCTGTGTAATCATTCTAGTTTCGAGCAAATTAAAACACTGTTTTTTTTCTCCAATGTGGCAAGGCTTCAATCTTTCTTCCACCAAACGCTCTTTAGAGCCTTTGAATCGAGCAATGAACCGTGCTTGATGATTTTTACACACTACTTTTATTCAAAAGACGATATGGCCACCGATCTATATAGTAATACAAGTGTGATTCCCAGATACATGTACATATGTACCATCTGTTCATTTGAGCGTCATCGCTATTTGTTAACTAGATAATTAGGAGAAAAACACGAACATATGGATCTTTTGATGACGCGGTGTCCATGTTTCGATGATGGATCCTTCCATAACACAGTCCCGATGAGGAACGCAGAGACGACCAGGATCAGCACCAAGGGTACCCCTACACTCACGGCCGTCTTCATAATGGCGAACTAATATGAATAGATAACAATATTCAAATATTCAAACTTAATTGCACAACAATTGTAACAGGCACAATGTATGGCAAACTCTTCAGAAATGCTACATATCTAGCTAATATCTACTCTAACGTGCCCAACTAGAGTAAAATCACTTGCATACACGTCACTTGTAAGACCGAATCTAGAATATGCCGCAACAGTATGGAATCCATAGACAAAGATAAAGACAAACTCGAAAGGGTGCAGAATCAAGCTGTACGATCCTGTATGAACTATGAAAGTGGTGCTAGTGTCAAGGAAATGAAAAGAAACTAACAGTGGGTATCACTGGAAGACAGACGAAAAATGTTTAGACTATGCATGATGTGATCGTCGGCTTGGCTTCGTTTCCGAAGATTTCAGGGGCCCTTCCCTCTCCTGCTGCACGCTCTAGACTGTAGACTACAAGCTAGTGAAAATATTCTCCTCCATAAAATCTCCTTCTTCCATGTACCCCTATTAACCCCACTCTCCGACCATTGTAAACTCTCCCTAATTTTACATAGCAATGCTAACCGACTCTCAGAACAGATAACTAGCACATTGCCTACTCATCCACATTGTAAATTTTTATGGAGAGCTGATTCCAAACAAATTTAAAGTTTCTAGAAACAGTAGATAGCCTCGAATTCACTTCCGCCAGCAGGAGCTACGAGGCAACCCCAAACTCTCTCGATGTCGCTCTGAACGACTTAGTTTCTCCTCTACACTACTACAGGAGGCAGGCAAAAAATCACAAGTTCTACGTCGTACAAGGCAAGCAACTCATTCCCGCAACAAAAACAACAAGAGTTCCGAGATCTCATACCTCCATAAAATATGGGCTTGCTTTGTCCTCATTAATTATGCAAATAACCTCTACATTAACATGATATATGCATAGCAATGCAAACCTTTAAGTAACTTACAAAAGTTACGAGGTATAAAATTCCCATCATTCACCAATATGGATTCACAGAATTTCCACACTAATTATGCAAATTAGGTCATCATTTGCATAATTGGTATCTGTTGATGTTCCGCCTGCCACAGATTAAATAGATTACAGGTATAGCAGTACCATTATATGAAACACTGTAATTATAGAATTTCCTCATTAATTATGCAAATTAAGTCCTCATTTGCATAATTTGCATTTAATCATGTACAACTGTTTCTCAGGTACCTACACACCAA
The DNA here is from genome assembly GCF_001625305.1 of Branchiostoma belcheri. Lineage (NCBI taxonomy): Eukaryota > Metazoa > Chordata > Leptocardii > Amphioxiformes > Branchiostomatidae > Branchiostoma > Branchiostoma belcheri. Next base: position 1,819,541 of record NW_017804254.1, on the reverse strand, counting down.
AAATGATGAAAATACGTTGTTCCAATCTGGACTTATTGGCTTTGAAAGTTTTTACCAGAAACTAACATGCAGTTCCAGAACAAGCTGCTAGGGGAACCAAACTTACGCCACTTATTCCTGACAGGATAAGCTATCTGTCACCAAAAAGTCAAGACCATAACTTGTTCAGGACAAAAGATACAAAAACTGGAAGTTCTGCTGCAGTACCAAGGTCATCCACCAGGAGGCCCATACTTGACCTTGACCTTTGTCTTTCCAAGACTTACCATCATACCAAATATTATCACAATCCATAAAGGCGTTCTGAAGTTATGCTGACTACAAAGTTGCGGAAACACACACACAGACAGAGAGACACACACACAGACAGACAGACAGACACGCCAAAAACAATACCTCCATTTTTCATGGAGGTAAAAAGGTTTACTGAGAACTGTGCTACGTATACTGCCTGAAAGAAATCAAAAGATCTTGGCAAGCTCCTCTCGAAAAAACATAGGGGCCCTTTTATAGGGGCCTATATTTCAGAAGAAAAAAGGAATACACTCGACTTATTCGGAAAACTAAAAGGACTTACAAAAACAATATTCTCCATCAACTTAATTCTTATTCCGGCAACAACCCGTCAGCCTTTTGCGAGCTGGTTAAACAGTTCAAAACAAATGATTCCGTTCCCTTAGAAGACACAACAAACAGGCACTCCTCGCGCACTTCCAAGGGTTGTACGGAAGAGACAGTACATCTAAGTCCCCGGAATCCAACAATCATTTTCGAAATTCAGATTAGAAACAAACAATCTGCAAGCCTTGATTATTTAGATACTATTATACAACAGCTGGAAATCACGAAAGCAGTCTCCAAAACTAAAGAATAATAAAGCCTCAGGCAACGACCTGATCCTTACTGAGATGCTAACATGAGAAAACCGCTGACCAAACTATTCAATTTGCTATTTGAATCTGGACCCTTTCCCTTACAATGGCGCATAAGCCACACCACTACATAAATGTGGGTCTAAAGAGGACCCGAACAATTATCGGGGTATCTCAGTCATTAGCTGCCTCGCTTAAGTATTCACAGCTGTAATAAACACTCGTCTACCTTAGTAGATGAACATAACCTCGTCTCCCCTAACCAGGTCGGCTTTAGAAAAAACTTTGGAACTAACGACAAACTCTTCGTCATTGACACATTATGCATGCTTTGTCGATTTCCGGAAAGCTTTTGATAGTGTTTGGCGTGAAGGACTGTGGTATAAACTACTCAGCTCAGGGATAGGTGGGAAGTTCTAAGGTAAAATCAGATCTATGTACTCCAACCCACAAACTTGTGTCAAAACGTCAGTTGGCATCACACCATCGTTTATTACTGATAAAGGAGTCAGACAAGGATGTAACCTCAGTCCAACTCTCTTTAACATATTCATTAACGACCTTGTTAATGATTTAGATAACATTTATTGTGCCCCGCCCACCTTACACAATTTTACTTGTATTCTGTCTGCTTAATGCAGACGACGATGTGATGTTTTTGGAATCAGAAACAGGGTTACAACGTGAAAGTGAAAGTGAAAGTGAACCAGTTTAGCTCATTGAAGAGCTAATCTTCCACTGGTCGTGACAGAGAAGACAGACGCTATGTACAGTATTTACAGGTTCATTGTACCGGGGAAATTCCCCTAGCTCTTTTCGACAAGCACAATGAACAGTGGACCACGGCTTAATGTCCCGTCCGAAGGACTGCGACCCTAAACAGTAGCGTGCATGTCGGGTGAGCGACATCGGCTGGGATTCGAACTCCCAACCTCTTAGTCCAGAGGCAGGATCGCTAACCACTGGACTACGCACGCTATGTGCACTAGACAAGCCTATAATGCATTTTGTGTTAAAAGTGGGACATTCAAGTAAACCTGAAGAGAACCAAAGTGATGATTTTCAGGAAGGACAGAACATTCAAGAACACCAAATATCCAAATCACTAATTAACTGCTTCGATTCTGTTTATGCATGTCCTTGACGGAGTACAGATCCTATAGACTCAGCTGGCAAATTCCAATACCTGCATACCAAACATCACGATGATCCGCCCACTGGTTCTTATTCAACCCTCGCCTAGGTGTGGGTTAAAAACTGGGCAGTAAAGACCTCGGCGAGCTAGTGTTAAGTGTCTGCTCCTGTCATACATGCGAATCTGTACTCCGTCAAGGACATGCATAAACAGGATCGAAGCAGTGCAGCGCAGAGCGGCTCGCTGGGCAGTACACCGCTCCAGACATACTTCCAGCGTTAGTGACATGCTGAGCGACCTCCAGTGGCCTTCGCTACAAGAACGCCTGAGGAAAGATCGGCTAATCAGCTTTGCTTTTACAAGTTTCACATAGATTTGTTGGTCATCAAACAAGGCATCAACTGCACCTCAAAACCTACTCCCAGTAGACCATCCAGGCACACTCGCCGAACTCAAAAGTTTGTGAATTTTAGATAGAAACCGCCTCAGTGGCGCCCGGAGCACAACCGTGCCCCGACAGGGAGCCGTAAAGGAACATTCAATTGTGACCCTGACCGATTCATGACGCCAACCTGCGTCTACAACGGGAACATGCCGCTCAGACCCCGTTGGAAATGTGACTCCAGCTTAAAAGTAGGTCCAGGGGGCCTATATTTTGACCCCTGTGGTATAATGTAACAACAAAGTTACTGCCTAGCCAGTTTGATTCTGTCTTTTAGATTCGCATGTATGACTTAAAAGTTTGTAGACACCAGAAGATCTGCTTGCAATTGGAGATCACGAGAATACTTCAAATCATTCGAGGTACCGGCTAAAGCCTAGGTCACAATTCAAGAATGGGGCCCGCTCGGCGCGTTTTCGGCCTGTTTTCTCGGCACTACCGAACGGGACCTGGGACGAAGACTGGTGGGGTTCCCGACGGCTGCCGGTCTATTTTTGGCCCTTCGCGGTCGTTGAATTGATTTAACTCAAACTTTTAAAAATCACTTTGGGCCCCGTCAGGCAAGGTACGTCCGAACCGACGCCGTAACCTCACCGGACCAAGCAGTAACATAGCCGCCGGGTCCCGCCAGGTGGCCGCACAGCCACCTGTCCAAGATTATGACGTCACGTGTGCTGATCTGTGTTCAGAAGAAGGTTGTGATGTTCTCGACATAGCTCCATCATCAGTGAGTCGTACACGGGTCTGTGCATCAACCAGGGGCAAACCCACCATACCAGCCAGGGGTGTACCAGCCTGGGACCCACCAGAGTCGCCCCTGAACCCCGCCAGGGACCCTGTAGCTGCCCCACCGTATCCCGCACGGGTCAAGACGGAAGACTGACCGGGCACAGGACGGGTCCCTATCAGAAACCGGCCGTCAAAGGGCCAAAAGTTTGTGAATTTTAAATAGAAGCCGCCTCAGCGCCCCGACAGGAAGCCGTGAAGGAACATTTATTGTTACCCTGACAGCCGGCGTACGCTCGGCTTCATGACGCCGGCTGGCGTCTACACCGAGAACATGCCGAGCAGGCCCCGTTTCAAATGTGACTCCAGATTAAAGGGTGTATATACTCCTATAAGGCCATATTAATTTGATTATATAGATGACAACCTCTCGGGACCCTAAAACCAGCGTGCGAATAAAAAAAAGTTTGGCAACAAAATGTTGAAATCTATGTGGTCATAAAGGTAAAACAACGACTAAACACACAGAGTATGAAAACTAAAGTACTAAAAACACAGCCGCACTCAACCTCTCTTTTACACAAATTTAAAGCAAAATAAAGGCAATTACAACAACAAACACTGTTTTGCTGAGCTGTAAGATTCAGTACTCACCTGCAGTTTTTAAGCTGTGTTCTAGCACAATACGTGTGCCGGGGAGGTCGTCGCCTGTGCCGGGGAGGTCGGCGCTTGTGCCGGGGAGGTCGTCGACTGTGCCGGGGAGGTCGTCGACTGTGCCGGGGGGGGGAGGTCGGCGCTCCTTATTTGCAGGACGGGGTGATACAACTGCGTCTTAGCAGTGCACACCCGGTTTCTAATGCAATCAACGCAAGTTACACAGACTTACAGGCAGCAAAGCTGATAAACGCAAGTCTACATAGAGGATAACAAGTACATTACATAATCTTTAATTGAATGAACGGGTGATTACGTACAATTAACAGAACAATTATTTGCATCGTGGGAAACAGGTACGGAGCTAACACCCGTGCCGGTTAATGGCCCTGAGTTTGCATTACATAAGAGTTGGTATAAAAGAGTGGTTATATAAGAGTGTTTATATAAGAGTTGTTATATAAGAGTTGTTACATAAGAGTTGTCCTTTCTGGCTCGATAATTGGGTGGAAGAGAGTAGCTATGGTCTTCGACTCAGAATCTTCTTTGAAATTTCGTCAACTGCAAAATCTTTAATTGAGTAAACGGATGATTTATATAATTTGACACAATAATTATTAGCACCCTGAGAAACACGTACGGAGCTTGCATATTATGTAAGAGCTGTTATGTAATAGCAAGGACGTTCAATCTTACGTGATTGGGGTTGTTAGGGTGTTCAGGCAGGTTGTGCCTTCGGGGGCTCTAATAGCTTCCCCCGCCCAGTGCAACAGGCCGTCCCGCGGTAGGAGTGTTAGGCTAATACGAGACAGTACGCTTGAGGATTTGGTTTCCCCCCAACAAGAACTTCGTGGAGGGCTAATCAATCTCTCGTAAAATACACACGGAGAAACCTATATGAGGCGGGCGGGACACGATCAGACTGGATACCAGGCTACCTTGGTAATAGATACTAGACCATTAGCCTGGTATCCAGTCTTACGTGGTAGGGAGGGGCAGGTTTTCCATGGGGCTCCAGGAGCTCTGTCCCGCCCGCCTGATAGGTATCCTGACCCGGTCGGCCTGTTGCACGGGGCGGGGGGAAGCTATTAGTGGCCCGAAGACAGCCTATCTGAACACCCCAAACAGCCCAATCACGTAAGACTGGATACCAGCGGGCCAGGCAAGGGGACTGCACAACAAACCATTCGTGATATTTTACTTGTTCTGAAGACTTGTCTGCTGATATCTCGTCCTTGCCCTCTCTTCTACTTTTAGCTCATTCACTAACTTGTAATGGACGCTGTCTCATATCAAAGTCTTGTCTTTAATTTAATTAGTAAGTTGTGGCCGGCTTTGAATATCAAACAGCGTAGAAACTCTTTTGAAAGGTTAGTGATCTTTGACATTTGAGTTGAAATATGGATCTAGCCGCAATCCTGTCTTCCTAATATGACCCAGCCAAAACTTATACCCTTATACTCTGATTGTGAATCCTCTTAAATATTGTAAGCCTGATAGGGACCTTGTGCCCAGTGTTATGGGTATGGCACCCAGGCTATATAATAATGTGGAAGAAGTTCTTGGACGCCATGTACTCGAATAACGCGATTAAGAAACTTAGCTACAAACCACTCAAAACTTAGCTTCGTATACCAGCAAAATTTCCCCCCTCAAATGCAGGAAAACTACGTTTTTCAGAGGGCAAATTTTCCGGGGCAGCATGCCCCCGGCCCGTAGGCGTCACAGGTGGCTCGCGGCGGCGGCTCGCCCCTTCGACGCTCTGGCGGTTCCATAGAAATCTCGCCCCCCAGTCTGAAGATTTCCTGCCGCCGCCTCTGGCCCAACTGTCACCACCAGGTACGTTTAAAAATCCCGGCCGGTCCGCGCTATAATCCTTGGCGGGGCGGGCACACACACAGCGGCCGTAGATATACATTTGTTGTACCGCGCCCTGAACACATATATATATAATATTACAATGTATAACTTTATAAATAACGTCCGTACCTTGAGGATTTATTTATTAAGCTAATTAAATGAATAAGTTTTAACTAGGATGATATACTATAGTCGTTTTTGTGTCATTTTCGAGCATCTTTGAATAGTTTTGGGGGAGTTTTAATGTTTCAGAAAGGGGGGAGGGACAAGGAAATTTTTCTTATAGCGGGGGGGGGGCAGGGGAAAATATTTAGCTTAGGGTGAGGGCCAGGGAATTTTTTTTGCGAACGGTCCCTAACATCCGTGTCCATAATATCACCAGGGTCCATAATATCGCCACCTTGAGAAATAGTGTGCTTTAAGATATCTTTACTGCAACATACTTTTGGTATGCACTCCTGCACGCCTCAAATGTACATACCTGGGTGTTGCAGTGAAAATATCTTTAAGCACACTTTTTCTCAAGGCCAGGCGATATTATGGACCCTGGTGATATTATGGACACGGATGTTACATGTAACAAGCAAGAAGCGTTGAGGATGTTTGTTCACTTCTGACGCTTGACCAAGAAGTTGAGTAGATATACGACATACGAGCAACTACATTTGTATAATTGACACTCAAATACATTGTACTAGTACTAACATTAGAACTTGAAAGCAGGCCTCTAAAAAAGAGGCAGTTTTAATTTGAACCGCTAGGATTCCCCACTATCACGTGCCGGTGGATATGATTTTAAAAGGGGACATTATACACAGAATATAATGTCCTTGGTTAAACTAGTAAACATAGACCAGATTCTATTGCTTTCGCCGACGCTATGTTGTTGTTGTTATCCCAAACGCAAACCAGTCCGTATCTTATAATGAAACGTTATATGTGGACGTTGGTGTTGTTGTTGTTGTGGACCTCGACCTATGTTCAGGGTTCAAAGGTTAACCAAAATGGCGGAGGCAGAACGAAAGCCGCGGTCGACGTCGAGGAAAACTAAGGTACGAGTTGATTTTAGGACGGTACAGGTCACACTGACGCTAATTGTGTAGCAGGAACAGGAACAAAGTCATCGTAAGGATCATGCGATGTTTGGTATTTTGCCAGTTTGCAGAGTTATTAAGACTAGACTGTGTATACTTGTAGTCTGTGATATATATCCTTCCAAGCTCGAGCTCTACTGTTGATGACACCACTTCCGTGTCATACGTAAGTAAAAATGTCACGTTTGGGCGCTTATACATGTATATAACACTCTCCTTCCTCAGCACTGTAACTCCAGTCCGGAAGTGGTCGTAAGCACTGGACTTCCATGTAGAACAAAGCCGTCGAGTAGTATAACACAGTTATGTATTTGTCTGTAACGTTAACGTTATATCTAACTTACATGCAGTTTTAGACCTTACGAAAGTAGCTGTGCTTTTTGTTGTGTCAATAAAGTTCTCTGTAACGTTATATTAGATAAGTTTAACACAACGCAACATAATTTGATTTTTCTAGGCCTAAATTGCCTGAATGTTGTGATTTTCTGTACCCTCAGGCAAAAACTAAAGTGACGCCCACAGCACCATCCATACGCGGCACAAGTAAAGATGAATCTGTGGCTGGACGAAGACAACTGGACAGGTTGTTTATTTGTTTATTTGAATTCACCACAAGTGTGGAAGGGAGGACAAAACAGGTGCATTGAAATCTTTACAATTTGTCCTCCCCAACACTACAATATTAATACAGATTGCAATATTAAGATTATACAAAACAGATTACAATCATGAACATGAAATACAAATACCTACAATATCATACATTAAACATGAAATACTGTGCATTGTCATGAAATATCATACACTATATACAAAAATGGTAATGATTAAAAACTAGTAATAATACTAGTGAGGTGGTAAAGCTGTTCGGGAGGCGCACCCACTCACCAGTAGCATTCCTACTAGAATCCTATTAAATATAACGTTTAACTTACATGTACTGTCTGTACATGTGCATGTATTTTGATTTATATCTTTGAAAGTTTGAGTGTGAAAGGCTTTATGTATGCAAGATGTATTATACATGTCTTGGATAATTCATATAACTGTGGCATTTTGTATGTCTTTCTAGTGGTCCACATTATATATCTTTTCACTCAGATTGAGCAATATGAGCTGGTTTAATTTCTCCCCCAGTCCAGAGCCATTTGGCCATGAAATTTGTCAATGCGTAATATCTATCTATCTAGGGTAAAATAACTATTATTGATCTAAGTAATAATATTGTTGTCAATCTTCCAGCACTGTTGAAACAAGAATACCCTTAGAACTTGAAGATCGTCAAATAACGTGTACCACAGAAGAAAACAGGACTGTGCCAAAGGACATCGCTGAGCATGTAGACGACAGTAATTCAGTACAAGAAAAGGTCATTGAAGATACAACAGCAAGAAGCGAAGACAGTTGCAAACCTGTACAAGACCAAGAAACAGAAGACATTTCATCCATTAAGGAACCTGTAGACACACAAGAGAACAAACAGGTAAATTTAACATCCAAAGAAATCCCAACTCAACATTCACCAGACAGTATTCCTGACGCTGAACTACAAGTACAAGCTAAGGACTCAAACATTACCAGTTCCAATTATGTGACCTTCCCAGAAGAAGTAGAGACAAAAAACAAGACACTTGAGGAATTTGAGGAGGAACAAAATCAAGAGGAAGATCCTCCTGTCTCTACACCTGAGGTTGTCTTGAGTGTGACGACAGAAAGTGCTGCTGTTGAGACCCAAACTTGCCAACCAGAAGAAATCCCTCAAACAAATGTTTTACCAAGTAATGAAGCCAGTGAAGCTCAAAGTGAGCCTGTAGAAATCCCCGAAGTCGCCACAAAGGAGGAGGGGAGAAAAGAGTCAACTACAGAGGAGACGCAGGTGAAATATGTCGTCAACCTGACAGTAACACAAGAGGAAGATGACAGTGTCCAAGGTGAACAACTTCCAGTAGCAAGCACAGATGCCCATTCTGTGGTAAGGACTCTTAAAAATGTAGAAGGTTGCTCAGTCTTGCATTAAGTTGTAAGCATTTATTAGGCAATCATTACAAATTTTGATTCCCAAAATTATTTCTGTTATGTAACTGTTGGGGCATATTAAGACATCATTTGGGTACTGTAGAGAGGTGCATTTTGGGATGTATACGTAATGGTTGCAACCTTACAACACATACTCCCAGCTCCAAGAACTTTCTACTACATGTAACTCAAAAATTATGTAAAAGACCCAGTGCAAACTTTCTGACTTAAAGACAAGTGTTTGTTGTTTATTACCCAGTCCACAGAAGAAACCCAGGTTCTACCCGAAGGTTTTACCCAGCCCCTGACTCAAGAGCAGCTGCAGAGTCTGTATGATAATCCCCTACTCCCCCAGCTGGAGGAATGGGTGGACTGTTTCTTACAGGTGAGTTGGTGAAAAAAGGGAACCAAAAGGTGAGATTAAAAAATCTACTTCTCACTCACATTTATTAGTATGTCAGTCCGTCATAGTTCAAGGGATTCCAGTACTGGTATTTACACAGAGCTTGAAATACTGGGTGCACTGACCTTACATATCTATCATGGCTTATGTAGAATGATTCGAATATATATTAAATTAAATGCACTTTGCCCTAACCGCGTGTGCCGCTTTCGAAAATTTGAATACAGGATGTCGGAATTGATGTGGTTGCATTTTTTGGTAGTAAGGGCTCCTTTTGCATGGAAAGGCATGTTTTCTTGTATTCTGCATCACCCTCAGTCCCAGCCCTACCGCAGGTTGGATCGGCCGTAGGCTGGTACCTCAGGTGATACGGAATACACTGTGTTGTATTGAATTTCCGTATGTATTTAACAGACTTTTTGGGGGGTTGTACATGTATATCATAGTCTTGAAATCTCGTTACAGCAAACCAATCAGAGCAAGCATGAGTTCTACCAGCTGGTGCAGCAGTATTTCCGCAGCCGCGTCAGCCTGGCAGAGGTGCATGCTGGGATTGCCGACCTGCAGTCCAGACAGGAACAACTGGAGGACCAGCTGTGGGTCACCACGGACCATATTGTAACAGCACAGGTATGTCAACAGCAACAATGTACATGTACATGTAATACTTTTGACGAATATTTTTAATGAAACACACAATTCTTGTGGATTCTTCTGTGAATAGTTTCATTGGGTTGATAAGTCTCTTTTGTGGGTTGATGAGACTCTTTTTTTACACATCCATGCATATCCATAGATACATGTAATACTATGTAAATATTGTACATTTGGGAATGCATCTATAGCAGTGACACCTGTGCTGCAGTGCAATGTGAACCAGTCAGAATTGCCCTGAGGAAGCTGACAGACGGTCACGGAAATGTCAGCTGAATAAAAGACTTAGTTGTGTAAAAAGAGTCTCTTTACTCATGGTGGATTCTTGATTGATTGACAGGGTTATTGCCATGACAACGTGAAGGTGAGCCAGACGCAGAACTATAAGCAGGTGGAGCTGTCAGGTGTGGCGTGTGTGGAGCTGAGCAGGGTTCTGCACGACACGCGGGTGCAGGTGCACGACACGTACGCCCTGGCCGGCTACTCCGCCATCCTCTGTCGGCTGCAGGTGGAGACATACCTGCACCAGGTGCTGAGCACCTGCCAGACTGACTCAGACACCTGTGAGTAACATAATCATATCGTTATCTCATCTGTAATCTTCAAACCCATATTGTGAGGGAGCAGCAACTTGGTAGTTGACTTTAGATTTTACGAATGCAGGGCTTGAAATGCTGGGAGCATGTACACCTTAGTGCACCAAATTTGGAGCTGTGCACCTAATTCTTTTCTGTGGGTGCATCAGTGCACCCAAATAATTTCATAGGTTTATGTAACTATGTAAAGATATTACATACATTTGTAGTTATACATGTATACAGCATATTCTTAATATCCAACTATAAAATCATTATTTTGTCATCATCCTTTTTTTTTACAAATGAATCATAATTTGTTTTTTGACATTCTACGTATTTTATCAAACAGTGGTCTGAGAGCTTAAGATTTGACTGTCTTTGAGAAGAGGATATGCTGTTCATGCAAATGAGTATCATATTGCATAATCATTGAGAAACGTTTAAAATACATCAGTTGTATAGGTTAACAACATTTGGTGATGGTATGGTGGAAATCTTGTCTTCTTCATATTTTGTAGTTGACCCCAACATGACAGCTCAGCGAGAGAGAGTTCGCAGCTGCATCAGTGTGCTGTTCACATTCCAGCGTAGACCAATCAGGGACCAGCAATTTCTGGAGGATATTCAGAACTGGATAGAAAAACTGGTATGTTCACCTGTTTCATAATATTACCTTTTTCTATACCAGTATTTTTATTTAGATTCTTGGATATTTGTTTAGATTCTCAATTACATGTAGCTGATCAAGTTGTACATGAATCTTTTTTCCCAATTACAATACCAGAAGTTTCCAAATAAGTTCATTTTCAAGTATAGTAGATAGCAGATTATAGTTTCTATAGGGTTCAAAATACTGGGTGCAGAACTTTTGTGTCCCCAAAATTGGAGCTGTGCACCTTTTTCATCTATTATTATGTTTTTGTTTCTATTTTTTAAATGATTTTTTATTTTTTGAGCACATTTTGTATAATTGACTTTCTGAATGTGTTTGTGTAGGTATTCCTACATGCAGGCCCTCCACTAAGCCTGACAGAGGCAAAATAGTTTTTATTGTTGTTGAAACAGGAGAGTTTCTCCATAATGATTGTTATTTCCTGACAATGTTGTAAAGTCACCTTCCATCCACTAAGCCTGGACAAGGCAAAACTGTTGTTATTGTTGTTTACTCCATGGTTACTTCCTGGCAGAGTTGTTGTCTCCTGATGAGGACAGCGACCTTCCACGACCGGCTGTTCCTGCTGAACCATGTGCTGCGCTGTCCGTCTGGTGTCGGCTCCTGGGCCGCTGCACTCATACAAGTGCCTTGTCCCTCACCTGATGACAGCGCCGACGTGGCGTCCGCTCAAGTACACCAGTTTCTCGTCATGCTGGCCACACTCTTCAACCCCATACGGTATACTGTAAATCAATTTATGTTCGCGGTAGCAAAAGTTTGTGGTCTGAAAAAAATGAACATGTTCGCAGAACTATAATATAATATTCTGACGGTGGGTGCAGCAAAAAGTAAAAAATTATTTGTTCACGGTAATTATAAGTTTGCGGTATAGAATTGACTGCGAAAACTGATAAAAGTACCACGAAAAAAAATCATGATTTACAGTACTTTTTACTTGGACCTGGAAGGGCGACAGTTCAAGTCCCATCTTGTACAGCTAAACATACGGATGAATTCATCCTTGTAAGGGAAGTCTAGCTTTTGCACCATTCCTATGTTTGGTGGCCTAGATGCATATGGCAAGCCTTTCTAATTTCCTGTAATTTGGAGGAAAAGCTACATGTATCTGATTTCACATTATTTACAGCAAAGTCGGCAAATTTTGCATATTACATGTAAATGCCGTCAGAATCTGTGTAAAGCATTGTAGGAGTGGGCTGACCTGGTTTGCTTGGCTAAAAATGGGTACCCGGGTGTTATGGCACACCTGTACTGCACCGAGTCTAACTGGTTAATTTCTGTTGTTAACTTGTCAGTGTTTGGAAGTACTAGTTGTGAGAATGCAGAACTTTTATAGTTATGTTATAATATAAACTGGAACCCCAAATACATTTGTAGTGCTGCTCCCCCTAATGACGAGATTTTGAACTGCAGAAATAGACTGGAACTTCTCAAGCTGCTGAAACCAGTGCAAGTAGCAGGACAGACACAAGAACAAGCCGACGCCCCGCTCAACTGGACTTTAGTAGATGAAGGTGGAGAGGAGGTGAGCACTAAACTGCTTATTTTTTATTTTCATGGCCTTGTGAATCTTCATGACTGACCACAAATGGTGATTTAGTCAATACTCTGTGAAATATACAACTGCACATTGTACTCTCTATAATAATATAGTGTAAATTAGCAAGTAGTAACTCTTAGTCAGTAGTTGTAATCAACATTGCCAGACATACAAGTAGCACCCGTTGAACCTATTCTGTAGAATTTTGATAGACTCATACCAGCTAGTAATCTTATTAATCTCATTCTGCCATACATGTACATTGTACCTGCTACAATTGTTGTGCAATAAACTTTGACTTGACTAGTAATAGTATTGAGTTTTGTGTATTTTAATTTATGTACTAAGTGAAAGGTACTTTAGCCAGATGGCTGCAGTATTTTACAGAAATAAACCATACATTCATTCATTAATTGATTAATTAATTTATTAATTAATTTATTTATTTATTCATTCATTCAAATGTGGCAGTCCTAGGATAATAAAGTCATGACAATTGATGTTAGCTAGATAAAATCTACTATACCACCATACTACATTAAAGTGTGATGTTTCTTTTTGTTATTTTGATTGTTTGTAGGAAGATGACTCTACTGACACCTGGTCACTTCTCCATGAAAATGACCTTGTCCTGCTGCTACAACAGTTTCCCTTCAACAGATTCTTCTGTTATGTCATGAATGTACATCTTTCAGGTATTTGTACTATTGGTATCTATTTTTTTAACCAATCCAATGGTAGGCATTTATTAACCTTGTTAAACAGTTCCACTGTTCAATGAGACTGTCTCAGTCTATGGATGAAAGGGCTTGAAAAATTGTGTTGTCCATTGATGAAATTTGTACCAGTCTTCTAGCCAGCCTAAAAGTTTTTCCATCATCTCAACTTGGATTGATGTCAATTATTATCAAGCATGCAAGCACTGAAAAGTTTAAAACTTTGACCCTCTAAAACACTATTTCCTGCATTTTGAGGGGCAAAGTTTGCTAGTAGACATAGTAAGCTTAGTATAATTCTCTTTCAAAATCTTTAACAATCATGCTGATTTTGTCCGTCTGTGACAGATGGGCCAAAAGCTTTGTCTGTCATGAGCTGGAAAATTCAGAGAAAGACAGTCGTTGCCAACAACACTGATTTGAACAATGGCTTTTCCCTCAGATACAGACCTTGTGGTGAGTGATGTTACAGAACGGCACATGCTGTGGATATTTGCCCTGTGTTCCACACTTGTCAAGCTGCTCAGTGAAGGGCTGAGAAACTTCAACAGAAGTCGCTACAGACAGTTTGTCAAACGGCTCGGAAGGCTTGTTAGGTGAGAGGTTTCATCCTCCTTCCTTTATATTAGCTGAACTGTGATTGGCTGATATGAGTGATTAGCTGAATTGTGATTGGCTGATATGTGAGTGATTACCTGAATTGTGGTTGGCAGATATGAGAGATTTGGAGATATTTGGTCCGGTAAGAGAACACTAGGCACAAGCATATGTGAAGGTTAACATTATGCGTTTTCATTGCAAATGTTACCTTTCTGGTTAATATATAACATACATGAATGTAAGAATTACATGTTGTAGATCATAGTAACTGTTATTATGATAATTAAATAGAGGTAGAAAATGTACACAGACATGTATATACATGTGTACTACCCATTTTGGCACCCATGATTTTTGCTAAAGCAGTTCATGTCCTTCAGGCACACGATCCAGCATGTGTCGGAGGTGTGGAGGCTGTGTAAGGGGAGATTGGAGCATGCACAAGGAGACGCACAGCTGCCAGTAGGGAAACTTCAGCTGGAGTATGATCACTTCTTCTATCGCTCCGTAGTGTGCATCCTATCTGCACCCAGGTAAGACTATCAGTTCAGCCCAAGGAGGTGAAGTATCATTTTTGGCTTATCTACACGATTGTATTCGTGTTTGTGTGTGTATGCTCGTGTATGTGTGTTCGTATGTGAGTGTGTAGCATGGAGGACTGCCTATTCTTGAAAAGAGGACATTTTTTTAATTATGGTAATTATGAAAAAGTCTCTGGAAGTAATTAAAATTTGAACTAATCCTTAACACAATATATGGGTTGCTGGAAGAATTGTATGCCATGGGATAGGGTTGATTCAACTACATTAAAAGAATGACCAGAAAGTTGACTTTGAAAATTCAGTTTTGCTGCCCTGAAATCGCTTTGGGTGCCTTTAACTGGACCAGTGGTGAAATCTGTCTTCTCTGATTTTCTGAGTATTCAACAAATATTTTTTACGTCACCTTTCCATGTTGTTGTTACTGTTCTATGTGCCTAGGGTGGGAGCGTTACAGTTCCTGTCTGACCTACCGTACCAGCAGCTGTCCCACACCATGCAGTGGCAGCTGCTGTGGCTGTTACACGTGGACAGAATACAGGACAACCCACCTGAGGAGGCTGCCACCATCACACAGATCAAGGCATTGTTACAAGGTGGGAGGAATTACTCGACACTAGATAGGATTCCCATCCCTCAACCGAGACAGGGGCCGACACTGACTGCTGGGTACCTTTGACCCGTTGCTGATGTCAATTGTTCCGTTTTGGTTACATGTAGGCTTCAGGTTATTTCAAAAGCTTGTTTATATTTATAAGCACTTGACTTAATACACAGAATTAAGTAACTCAAAAAAAACTAGTTTACTGCATACTACGGAAGGAAAACATATTGTTTTTGCTCTGTTTCGTCTTCTTCTCCTCCTAAACAATAAGGTCAAAGACCTGAATCAGACATCTGTCACCATGGTAACTAGTGTTGGGTTACGTCATGTTGCAATTTTATAGCAGGAGGGATTTAGACTCCTGTCTGACCATATGATATATGAAATGTGTTTGCGAGTAAGAATTAACAGAGCAGACCATGGGAAGGTAAACATTATGCATTTGCTTTGCAAATGTTACCTTTCTAGTTTCCTGTTGTGTTTGTCTGACTAGAGAGTGACATGATGGTTCAGATGGAGGACAAGCTTTGTGAGCTGGAGCAGTCAGAGGCCATCTTCCTGCTGACAGCCTGTACAAACATGGCACGCAGCCATACCGGGGCAGACAACGCATTTGTAGACATCGTAGTCACACACCTTTATAAGGTACAACAATCTTGTCTAAACTACTATACTGAAACATAATAACATGTCTTGAGCCTAAGTTTGAAACACGACAGAGATTTTTAAACTTGTGTCATATATGTCATCCAATATTGATCTCATGATTAGGTTTCAGAGCAGGTGGTTTCATCAATTTGTGTGTTAATGAGGTACACCTGATCTCTACTTTGGGCGAAGGGAGTGAAATACCGTATTTTTTTCCTTGTCTGTCTCTGTGACATTATGTGTCTGTCTCAGTGTGTGTATGCCTGTGCATACATGTATTTCTCTGTGATTATCAATTATATACACAATACAACATTGCCAAATATACATCTCCAACTGTTACATGTAAATTGTCAATGTTTTTCTCTGTGCGACTAAAATGGTCACAAAGCAGTATAGGTATGAGGGGTGAAGTCTACAATCTCTGATTTTCATTGTTTTTGCAAGTAACTTAACACACTTTGCTAATGCTTAAGTCACAATCATATAGTTACATTAAATTTTATAATTTTAAAGCTGTGCTATGTGAGCACCAGAACGCGTGAGTTCTGCTCGAAGGTTGGTCGTGAGCTACTGTCCTCCATATGTTTGGTCCATCCCACGGCAGCGTCCACTCTGATGGAGAGAGTGGGCAGCACCATGGACCAAGTTGGTCTGGTCAGTGCAATTATTTATCTGTACTGTGTTTTCTGTGTAATTCTGCTTATAATCATTTGCTTTAAGATATGCAATAGAGAATTTGTCCATTTGGTTTCTTAGTCTTGAATAATTTTAACTTACCAATGGCATGCATTGTACCCAATACTGTAACAATGATTAGGTTAAGTTTGATTGTCGTGATTGATTGACTGACTGACTGACTGACTGACTGACTGACTGACTGACTGATTGTTCATTAGTTGGAATATCTTAATAGTGTTATGAGAACATGCTTGGTTCACTTTGGCCACATACGTAAAATGAATACAATTAGGTGCTAGTCTTTCCTCTTACACGAATGGAGAAAGCAGTATTCAACCATTTGAATGCAACTGGCATGCAAACACTCTATCTACTAGCTATAGGCCATAGCACCATTTAGATTCACTGTATATAATACATGCATTCGTCTCTTCCAGATGTCCCTGTATCTGTACAAAGACTTGCCGCTGCACCTGTGGCTGCCCCAGGCTCCTGACATGGTCCTGCTGGAGAAGTGGTTACTGCAGACTGAACTCCAGTCACCAGAACACAGGCTGGCAAGACTCATAGCTGCCAGGCTCAACTGGGGGACTAATGCACAGGTACAGTAATGTGTAAGTCTTTACATGTGTGGAGTGGTTTGTGTCTGTGTGTTTGAGAGTGTGTGTGTGTGCATGCGTGCTTGCATGTGTGTGTGCGTGTGTGTAAGTGGGTAGTTAAACCTTGGGGAGTACCATTTCACATAAGATTAAGAGTTTGACTTATCTAACAAGTGAGAGGAGACTCCGTTTTGCTGGGCATTCTTGGAGGAGTAAGGAAGAGATTGTTAGTGACGTCCTTCTCTGGGCACCTAAACACGGGCATGCTAGTGTAGGCAGACCCTGCACAACCTACATACACCAACTGTGTGAGGATGCGGGCTGCAGATCGGAAGACCTGCCCAGGGCTATGGAAGAGAGTCACAAGCATCCGTGAAACTCTCGTATTGATGGTACATGTTATGCGTTGCAAGTAATTCCCAATTCCTCTTTTTTTAACCTCGTTGTTCACATGCGATGCAAGATGTAGAGGTGATTAATGACTTTCTTCATCTGAGACAGACTGACCATACTGCCGTGCATATCCATTACAACCTGACCTAAAGGCCATGCAGAAACACAGGCACACACACGGACACACACAGACATACCAAAAACAATACCTCTGATTTTCATGAAGTTAACAATAAAAACAATCTTGTTACTGATTGTATTTTTCCAGGGAGACAGACTGTTCCTCCCCCTGAAGCTGCACAGATGGATGGGTCTACTCCTGGTACAGGTGTCCAACCACTTCATGTACAACAAGGAACAGGCAGGACTGATAGCAGCAGGCATCAAACAGGTCAGAAACTGTAGTACATGACATATCACGACTAGAAGAGTTCTGTATTCCTGCACCTTTCCATCCTTCTGCATATTATTATTATTATTATATTGATAATATTATATAATTTTTATGGCCTTTAGATGCCAAAAGTCCCTGGAGCAGATATGAGTCTGTCTGGTTTAGGGAAGAACTCCTTGTCTGGGCATCAGTTATCATATAATATATGATAACTGATGCCCAGACAAGTGCAGTGAAACATCTAATATATACATATATATATTATATATATGTATATATTAGATGTTTCACTGCACTACCATAACAAGCCGCTAGGGAGCCCAAAATCTAATAATTTTGAGGACTTATCAATACCTACCCACCTGCCAAATATCAATCCATCTAAGCTTTCTCAAGTTATCTTGTTTACAGACACAAACACACACACAAACACACAAACGCCACGAAAAACATAGACTACTGTAACAGTAATCTTATTGCTAAAGGTAATAATTAACTGAATTTCCTTCTATGTTTGCAGGTGACGCAGCTGGCTGCGGCTGCGCGGTTGACAGTCGGGCCTGACCAGCAGCTGTCCACCTGGCTGTGGGAGGTGGCCCTGCAGCTGCGTCTCCACGCCACGGAACAGCCACAGCCGGCGCTGTCAGCAGGGAACAGCACACAAGCTATCAGTCAGGACATCCCCAACCTGACAGACGACTCCTCCCTGCAGCATCTACAGAGAGCTGTCAAGTCTGATATGCCCATTGCTCTGTACACTGCACTAGCCATGACATCTGTGGGCCATGAGTAAGCTCTTCTTTATCACATATATTTATGTAACAAGTATCAGGCAAAAAGCATGATTGCTAAAACATTAATTTTATATGTCTACTATTTGAGGACTTAAGTATACATCTTTAATTAATCTTTAATTGCATGTTCATGTTCTTAGGGTTAAATGCATACATCAGAGTGTGATGTTACATGTACATCATACTGAGTAACATGGTACATATACATAGGATACAAGGATAACAGAATAACGTAAAAGTCTTAACAACTACTAGAGAATAAACTAATCTAGGTCTTGAAGATTTCTTCTCTCTTTTTAAAGCAATTGGAGATAAATTCACGTAGTTTTTCTATTGTAATTTGTATGGTCATTACTGGTGAACATGAGGTTAATAAAATAAGAGTTTATCACAATGACAAAATGAATACAAAGTGGATAAAAGAAAAATGAATGTAAACAAATTGAAGACAAGTTGGTGATCTATCAATTACGAGAATCTACCCATACAGTGGATAAATGTTTGAACTACATGTATGTCAAATATATTACTAACAGTTTTGTAAATGAGAAAGGGATGTGAGCAAGCTCTTCTTGTTCTGGGATTTTTCTTCGGACCATACTTGTATTGTGCAGGGGCCCACACATCAAACACTTTTTGGTCATTTTAAAGTAATTAATATGCATAAATGTTAATATAAGCTTTGTCATTTTGAAAGACCCATATACAGCAGAAGTTTACCGTGACCTAGATTATTGTGTATATTATGGTATGTCAATAGACTAAAGTTAAGTTTTAACTACATACACTGTAAATGATGGATTTTACCGTTTTAAATGCCAATGGTTGTATTATTTTACACCTGACATAGGGTGTAAAATACATTCATCCGTATATTGTTACCTTCACCAAGAAGGTAATATGTTTTCCATAGCGTTTTTTATGTACAGTGTGTGGTTAAGAGTGTTTTTGATCACTTTCAGCAAAACTGAGTTCTTATCGTCAGGACTACCACTTCTACTCCAGTTGGTAGAAGGAGGACACATTGTGCCCACTATCCACATACTGGCCAAGATCACCCCACTGTTTCTCACATCTCAACACAACATCCTACAGGATAAAAGGTATGTACTGTATACATGGTGCTCCACATTGTGTTGCATTGTTGCAAATGCAGAAAAACTTGTACAAGCATTCAAGCCTGAACTCAATTATTACTCCGTGAAGGAGGTCAGGACCTCCGGACGGAGTGTTGTGATCGGCTGATTTTTCATGTTCGCAGTCAAAACACTGGGTTCTCTTTGTGTAATCGGCACGCAATTTTATACGCCGTCTGCGGGCATGCCCGTGTTGATGCACGAATGTGTATTTTTGCCATTGCTGCTTTCGCGGTCAATGTAATATCGCAGACGCACCCCTACAATTACGAGGCGAATTGGAATGGTCCAGAAAAACGCGTTGTTTGGAATAGCAGTGGGGGGGGTAAAAGTTCATGCAGATACGGGGTGGTTTTGATAAGTGGTTCCAGATGTTTTTGCCCATGGTTAAGAGATGCCAAGTTTTTTGGAAGATGTTCGCAGCCAAAACGCATTCTTCCGTACGTCGCATTTCTGTGTAATTTCGCATGTGGTGTTGCATTATGTCCGGGATGATGCACGTCTTTTTATTTTTACCGTAGCTGTTTTGATATTGGAGTAAATGGTTATTTTCGAAACATCCCCATGCCGTTGAAATGTTGTCGTCCGTTTATGTCACCGGTAGTAAGTCGCGGCGGGGCTGATGGTCAACATTAGGAAATGTTAATACCGATAACGTAATCCTATCGATTTCAAACTGGTCGGGTGTGGCGACCTAGTGGCGGCGTGTATTTAGTCACGTAGCAACTGGCAGGTCGTCCTAGCAACGATACATGGCCAATATTTTTGGGTTGGGCCGCTCCATAGTGTTAGTGGAGCAGCTCTTTGTAAACATGGACAATATTTTTGAGCAACCCATCAATGTGTTCTGCCTCGTGGTCAGATGTGGTCTGGGGCTGGTAAACCGCACATACAGTACTAGTAGATCGGGTAATTTTATGATTTGCTAGTTGTAAAGGCGTCGTGTAGTATGAGCCGGTATATGAAGAAGTAGCCTGTGTTACACAATCATGCTTTCGGCCGGATTGATGTGCAACTGTTACTAATTGCAGGGACTGCGCTAATGCCGACCAGTCGCGCTGTCCTGATACACCGCGAATGTGCGAGTGTTCCCTGTAGACAGTCCCGGGAGTCATTTTTTTCGCACATTCCAGGAGCCAAACCAAAATACGTTCATGAACCGAGTCCAAAAAACCGAAACGTGAAAATCGGATGATCGGACCTGATGTACATTTCTCTTTCTGTAGATTGTACACACAATACACACATCTTTACATAATCTGGCCATGGCAGGTAAAAAAAAAGTAACCCTGAATCATACTAGATTAGCGTAAATGCATGTTTATGCGTTAAAAACAAGAAAAGAATTTGTTTCTCGGTATTAATCTCTTGAAACACGGCGCTGAATATTGACGCAAAAATATTTCGGGCATCGCGCGCCCTTCCCCAAATCCCGCGTCACGTGTCGGCATTTCGCATCTCTGATTGGTTGTTGCGACTTAAGATGACTGAGCCGACGCGCGTTTAAACAATTTTTCTTTGTTCGATTTATTTTCTTCACAGAGAATTGTAGCTAATGGCTACTTCTTTTTGTTGCAATATATAATACTTCACGGAGAATTGTCGCCTATGGCTTCTTGTTATATTTCAGTCCATACCATTGGTATGGATGAAATATATTGTTTTCTCTTATGTTTCTCCTCCTCCTCCTGCCACTTAATCAAATGTAGTAGTAAACTTTCTTCTTTTCCATCTAATTATAGATTCTTGAAGATAGTGGAGAAGGTGATCCAATCAGACCATAGTCTGACTTCTTCCAACATGGGACCTCACTGCAAGCTGTTGTGTAGTATGATACAGGTTAGTGTCTTTTTTTGAAACATTCAATTTCTGGACAATCAATTTGATGTTCATCAATAACATTTGTTTTGGCAGTGACCAGTTTGAGGATTGTGTTACACTGACATCGACAAAATTATTCTACTGTCTTCTTTTTTGCACAAGAGTGTCCTATAATTTCATAGATACAAGTCAAGCTTACTAGTACAACTCACATTAACCCCCGTAGTACTGTTTTTCTTACGATATTATACGGAATGTATACCACAAAACATATTTATTAGGTAATATTAAATTCTAACATTGTATAGCATCATTAGTAAAAGGCACCTGTAAAAAACTTTTAACGTGTGAATTTATTACAGCTGTACTGATTTGCATCATTCTGCATCTGTTGGCAGTTCCAGGTGCAGAGTGGGTTTGTGTCCGCCCGTGTGTCCAGTACAACAGTGCTGGAGCTGTGGGTGCGCATGCTGACCTCCCTCCCACAGTGGTGGTACAGCCCGCAGGTGCTCCAGGTGCTGGACTCCCTCCTGCAGACGGCCTTCAGGTGCAAGGGAGGCGAGGACATGACCATCAGTATCCTGTATGATCGCTATAAGGTCGGTCCAGGGAAAAAAAATCAGAGATCTCCTACCTCATTGACATATTTATTTTTATGAGATTCTTAATATCTTTTATTCATTAGGCCACAACAATTTGATTAGTTGGTTCTCAGATTCCTTTTTTCTGATTTGCAAAAAAAAGGATGGTTCTCTGAATCAACTACTTCAAATGTTCATATTTTGGTCCAAAAGGTTGAAGAAAGCTTCTTGCTTTCGTAGTTGATGCGGTTTATCCATCTATCAATAGTTATACATTGGTTGGAAAAAAAATGTTAAAAGTCATTGCTTGAATTACAAACGAACCTGGTATGTTGACCTCAAGACATATACATGTAATAGCTTTTGAGGCTATCAGAGGATGCCTAAGTCTGTTCCTACATTTTTTTCTGAAAAAAAAATCCTAGAACCAACAAATCACATTGATGTGACCTTATTTTGAATTTCTCTGTCTCAGTCTGTCCACAAAGCTGGTCCATTTCTGGTGCAGTCTAAATAACATGATGACAGGTCTTCTTCTGAGTATTCTTGTTGCCAATACCAAGACAAATTGAACCTGTGTGGAAGTTTTAGTCATGGCAGTTACAGACTTAGAAAGTGACAGACTGTTTGGTATCTCCAGGCTCTCCTCAGTACCAAGACAGACCCAGGTGTGTTGGTGTCTTTGGTGTCCTGGATGTCGTCCAGTGTTGGTCCACCCACATTTCTGGACAAGCCTACACAGTCAGGTATGGTAGAAAATTTGTTATTGTTGTTGTGACCTGTGCTTAGCCTAGTGTGACAGAAATGTTGTCATTCTTTGTTCATTGTTATAATAATACTTAATTCCCGGGGGTAAAGTCAAGAATAACCAGTGGCACTCAGTTCAGTTGTTTCAAGCTTTCTAGTGATGATGTCCCTACTGTACTTGGTGGCAGCAAGTACCACTCTATGATACATGTACATGTAGTTCTTGGACAATACAAAAAAAATAAATAATGTACAAAATTTTTGAACACCTCAATTCTTAGTTGATAACTCTGATATTTGAAGGCATGACAGTGTTTTTCTTGTTCTTTTGTGGGACGGTATTAGATACTTAGTGGTTGGTACTTCATGCACCAGTTTATTAGTCATCATGTACATCATGCCTAGTCTGGACATTTTTCTTTCTGCTGTTGTTATCAGATGTGTGGGTGGCGTACCAGGTGTTACAGGCAGAGAGCATGTGGGAGGAGGACACACAGCTCAGGAAGATGCTGGAAAGCGCCTTACAACAGGACAGCAACATCACTGTGGAAGGAGCCGTCAAAGTAGGCAACAACATCATTATTTTATTATTATAATTTATTCATTTTCTTCTATTGTCTATATCTCACCCACTTGTAAACAACCACGTTAACCATAAAAGTTTCAGGTACAGCGTAAAATTAAATGTGATTTAAATTTGCTGCCAGAGGAGGTATATACTGTACATGTAGTACATGTACCTATAGTAGAGCTATACAAACATAGTGTTTCACTGTCACTGTTTTGGTACTATTCAGTCAGTTTAACACAACAGTCGTGTTTTTTTTTCACTAGACTGTGAGCAGTGAGGTCCACCTCCCGTCTGCCCCGCCCCTGCCCCGCCTCATGATCTATCGCTGGGCGGGGCAGGCCCTGGCCACGCCCCTGGACCACCCGCTCCTGCCTCTGGTCTGGCAACGATTCTTCCAGATCTACCTGCACCGACCCGCTGCAGACCAGGGGTAGGTTCTGTTTGGCCAAGTTTGTTTTGCTATTGGAACAGCTCAGAACAGTAGAAGTACACCAGGGCTCGAAATACTGGGTGCATGTGCACCTTAGTGCACCCAAAATTGCAGCTGTGCACCCAATTTTTTTCTGTAGGTGCACTGGTGCACCTAAATATTGTTGTAGGTATCTTTGTACATATCAAATGTATACAGTAATACTGGATATTCTTGGCATCTAAGTGTCAGAAAATCTTTGTTCTGGTACTTGTTTAAGATTTTGAAGTTAGCTCCCATTTAAGATTCAAGCTCAAAAGAGGAGCAGTAAGATCTGTAATTAGGTTTTGTTTTATATTGTGCAGCCAAAAAATTGTCTGTGCACCTAAATTTTTAGGTTGGGTGCACTATACTGCACCTATTCCCAAAAATGAATTTCGAGCCCTGTACATGTACTAGGCATTCCTCTGTCTCATGGGACCAGGAATACCACAGCTTCTAGGCAATGTACTTATTTCCGTAAAATTACTTTCATCAAGTTGGTACTAAATATTTGGATACTTGGATACTTTATTCAGTCCATTAGCTGTCGTACACAAATACACGAATACTAAATAATTGAATATTAAATTAAAAGTTCTTTTATTCACAATGATTCCTTTTACTTGAGCCAAAGTTACAGTGACCATAGTGGGGAAGTGAAGAAAGCAATGATGAGGTCTGTGATTTGGCTCATATCTAGTCGTAAAGAGTAGCGACAGCATTATTTGAATGAGAACGAGCCTAAAGTGTATGTGGGGACGACCACATGCTTATGTGCCACATGTTCACTGTACAGTAATCTCTCTTCTGGCATACATCAGACATGCCCAAGCCATTTACTGTCATCCTTACTGTCCTCCCAGAATGGCAGGAAGAGGAGGTGTGGGCCATCGTTTCTTCCAGGCTCACTCCCAGTCTTCCCTGCTGAAAAAGTTGAAGAAGCGTCTTCAGGAGGCGGCAGACTTCCACTACGCTGCCTCCAAGACACCAGCAATGACGCTAGATGTATCCTCAGACACTGCTCCAGGTAGGTGAGAGTTGTACATAAACCCCTGTCACACATTCATGAATTTGGCCTCCCAAACGCTAGCCAAATGCCCGCTGAAACCGGCTGGCATTCCCCCAAATTTAGCTACGGTTCAGCGGAATGTTTCAAAATGTTTAAAACATTCGTGAGTCATCCAGGTGGTTCCATCATTGTTGTCTGGTTTTTGACCGTAAGTCAGCAAAACACCAGCCAACCATCCCAGTAAGTCAGCAGTGTTCATGGCGTGTTGAGGAGTCATATTTGAGTCCAAGTTAACACAAATTTGTTTTGATTTGCATAGAAAGGTGGCCTAAATCTGGTCAGAGTTCTCCTGAACTTCTGGTCAGCTAGTGATCGGGAACAGATTCGGGGGAAGGCCGAGAATGTGTTACAGGGGCTTAAACCTTCATCATAGTACACAGAGAACTGATGTGTCTTACGTTTTTATATCATTTGTAGGCAGTTATTCATTTGTCAAACACCTGACATCCACTTGCCCTGTTTGTGTCAGTATATTAAAATCAGTGAAGTGAGGGAAAATTATCACTGACAGTATGATCATAGTCTTACTGATATTGGAAAAAAAAAGACATTGAAGTAGTAAGAGCAGATCCATACACTTAGAGAGTAAACACCTAACGTGGATCATTGTAATATGTTTGACTTACCTGTAAGGTAGAATCTATGAAGTATGCTCTGTCTAACTTAACGTGCATTTTGTCTTTCAGAGGATCAGTCAGAGGAACCACTGGTGCCAAGCTCTGACTCTGCAGGGTTGCATCATAATCTGTCCAAGTAAGTAGGATTTAAGTACTTTTAAGTACTACTTATAAAGTTAAATCATACTTAAAAGTTCATTTATGTTGGTTTTAACTTTAAATAATGTTACTACCAACATAAATGAACTTTTAAGTATGATTTAACTTAGTACTTAAAAGTACTACTTAAATCATACTTTGAGTATTTGACCAGTCACTCTGATCTTCTTCAATTGACTGACCCAGTGAGACTTGTCATGTGGCTTCTTTGAAGTGTGACGTCAACACTTGGTCAAAGGTATCCAGTAAATGATAGCAGACCCTGTCACAGTTGAGCGAAGGGTGATGGGGAGAACAATCCCTTATGTTGGAAAAACGTTTTACTCTAGACTTATACTTTTAATATGATTCAAATAGTTTTTGTTTGTAAATACTGTAAAGTAAAAGCATTTACATTGTATGTCTGGTCATAAATTTATGTCATTCATTTTAAAAAAGGCTGATCATGAAGAACCAGCTTTGGAATAAATTTATCATAATTATGATAATATCTGAGTACAAAATGTAGCAGACAAAAAAAATAGTGCTGTTTTTTGACAGGGTTAAATTTGACTGGGTTGAAAAATGGCAGGGAGAGAAAGATAGAAAATGTAAACCGGCTCACAAAATTATCTCTTCTACATTCAAACATCATGAGTTGGGAGGAGATATACTTCACTCAAAATAATGAAGGAGGTGTAAGATGTCTAACCCAGTCTTGTTTCTAGGCTGTTCCACTCGTTCTACCTGTGGATTGAGGAGCCCAGACTGCATGACCCTGACCTGTACCTGCCGGCCCTGCCTCAGCAGTATGATGCTGAGCGGCTTCTCAGTCTGTTCAAGAACTGTCAGGTAAATCTTCAAGGAGCTTCAAGGCATCTAAAAGTTGATTCAGAAACAAGTTATTCAGTTATTCCCATTTATTATTATATAATAACAGTTACTATAACCCTCAATAGAAAGACAACCACTGGAAACTGTAGATTTTTTAATACTTTTTTCAGTATCTTTTTGCCTAGACTTTCTTTAGATTTGCAGATGATAAAGTTAACTTTCTTCTACATTCCCCTAGACTATAGCCTGGTAAACTGGTAAACTGTTCCTAATAGTAATACAATTATAGTTAAATATTTACTGTTGTTTTCTACCTCACCCCCCATTTGCCTGGGTATCGGGAAGATGATGACATTTACTTATTAATTATAATCAATGATATTTTGCTGTGCAATACTGTACCTGCTTGTGCTAGATAGACCATTTTACAAATCCCATTGCATGCTGGGAGGTGTGAGGCATTATGGGTAACAGGAAGAAAAAACACCATTACAATGACAATGCTTAACAAGAATCCATAGGGACCTAAGTCTCCCAGCATGCAATGGTGACTGTGATGGAAAAGGCCTGGTCTATATGCTATGACTTTGTGGTGATTTTACAGTTTCATTTAAAAAATCAGCCTTGCAGCATGAGGTACATGTACAGCAAGCTGAATTACACTAATTTGTACAGTCATTATGTGGGAAAAAAATCAACATTACAACACAAGCAAAGCTATACGAAATGCTTCACTATGGGCGCTAAAATATACAAGAATGTCATAGAACAGTCTTTGTGGATAGACCTGTTATACTAGTGTATGGCCTGGTGTGGGAAAGAGTTTTTGTGGCTTTGTGTATGGGCTGCTGGCAACATGAGCGCCGTTTTGACAGTTACTGAACAGATATACTTGTGCTATGGCCAGGACGCCTGGCTGGAGTTTGTAGACATGGAGAAAGTTGAGAGAGACGTCGCTGTGATGGCTACAGAGTGGGTTCAGCACCGACAGGTCAAGACTGCCGTCACTTCCAGATCATCTCCTGACTTCTCCCAGCCAGGTACGCACCACATGTCATCTCCCAATGGTGAATCAGTTCAGAAACTGTTGATCTTCAGAAGTTTTAGGTGACGCCATGAAGTGTATCCACCAGTTCCTGTCTCGCATTGCCGAGGACAGTTCATCACCCTCTAGACCTATTTGATCACCTTTTCAGAGTAAGAACATGAAATGGGCCAGTGATAGAGGGTAGGAAAGTTGTCAGACTTTTGACCCGTTCTGTTACAGAAATTTCTGCACAATTCCTTGGAAGTTCAAAAAAAAATGTTGTCTTTCCTGTTTCGGTCCCGAAAAGTTAGGGTCAGTAGGTAGGGATTATCTGTTTTTTCTTTATTTATTTTAGACTTTGGCGATCTCTATTGATCCAACCTATACACACAATAAGTTTAACAATTTGAAAAAATAAAACTTACATGAGGACATTTTCAATGTCAATGTTGAAAAACAGATTGTACAATGTTTCATCACTCGGGTGTCAGATCATAGAGCTAGAAATGGTCGATGAGCTAAAAAAATGATCACCCTTGCAGGGGTCCACACAAAAAAGGCTAGGGTCGGCAGTTTTTTCTAGGGTTGGTCAGGAAACAGGGAACACGGCCAACATTTTTTTCCTAGGCCTTATATAGGCTTACCCTACTCATCACCAAAATTGTAATCACATACAGTCTTGTATATCTGTTCTCTCATCTATTTAGCCACATCTCCCTTGGAGCGGCACCTGATGGCTTCTGACCTGACCCAGCCCCCTCCTCATGCAGCTGAGCAGGAGCCACCTGTTCCAGATGTCCCAGCGCAGGTGCTGGAGGACACCGCCTTGCTAATGGTCACTGTAGAACCACATCTGCAGCACCTGCTGCATCAGGCAAGGTGAGATTCTGTGGACCAATGTATAAAATTGAATGTACTGTCCTAATAACATTTCGGCCCTTCAGTAGCTATCATTGTTAATGTCTTTTGACCAAATAAACAATTATGTCAGTAGGGACCCAGTCCAGGGTCTATCCATAAGCACTTGAATACTGTCTATTGGGTATTTTGCAATAGAAGGGGTAAGTTTCACTCATCACCTGCATTTTAAGGTTGTGGTTAAAGCAATTCTCATGCTGTATTACAATGGGAATGAACATTAATTTTGCAGTGTCATGATTTTTGTACATATTATCATTACCTCCGCTTATTTGTGATCAGCATAATTTGAGAAGGCCTTTATGGATTGTGATGATATTTGGTGTGTGGATGTACATGTATCATAGGAAGACAAAGGTCAAGGTCATTTGTGATCCTCCTGGTGGCTGACCATGGTACTGCAGCTGAACTTCCAGTTTTTGTATCTTTTGGTCCTAATGGTGACAATATCCCCTGTATACATGTTACCTACATAATGTATTACAGGATGTTCACTGAGAGAGAGCAGCGTCACTTGACACTTGACAACAAATATCTGGACCTTATTCCTGATCACTTTCACAACAAGCATGTTCAGGTGAGAGTTTTATCAACATGTAGACTGTGTTTTGTAATGTTGTCATATATTCCATATCAAGGGGTGAAAATCAAGAATAATGAAGAAAATTAAGAATAAGAAGTGCTTTCTGTGCAAAGTACATATTAATAGCACTAAATGTTTATTTAATACCTGTCAGTGCCCAATTTAATATGATTATAGCTAGAGCCTGCCTATCTCTTGTATAATTGTTTTTGGTACAGTTATTAACCTCTACTAAATCCTACCATGTTTCTACAGTTGACGTTGCAGATTCCATGTCACAGCTCCTTCTCCTTGAATTCACCTAACTGCAAAGGACCAGCTCAAATCACACTACAGGTTGGTAAGGTTGGATCTGGACAATAACCTTTGATAGGATTTTCTAATGTATGGACAGGTGCATTTTAAACTACTACGATATGTTCATCAAAATCAGTTCCCATTGTTGTGAGTTGGTCTGAATTTTGCATTATGTACCTAGGTCCAGTAATATATCATACATGTACAGTACCCAGGCCATGATAACCTTCAATGACGGTGTTCCTGACTAAAAGTATGGCCCGGGCTTCCATAGAATAATTCAAACGCGTTTTGCCCAAACTGCGTGCGCTGCTTTTGAAAATTCAAAAACATGATTCAGACGTTGGAATTGATGTTGTCGCAGATTTTGGTTTAGGGACACAAAATTTTCATTCTTTTTGCATTAAAAGGCGTGTTTTCTTACTATAATAGGTAGGTATGACAAAAGACAACATAATGAGTATGTACGAGACAGTACAGTGCTGTCAGTAATGATGCTGATGTTCTGACAGTACCAAGAGAAGACTCTGGACCCTGCTGTGGACAGCCAGCTGAGAGAGAACCGTCTCCAGGCTGAACAGGTGGTAGATGGTGCCATGAGTCCCCCTCAACAGCAGCTCTGTGCTAGTGCCCTGTATGTGGAGAGACTCATCACGTAAGTCTGGGATGGTAAAAGACTAAAATTAGATAATTAATGTATCATTGCTAGGCCAGTCCAGAATAATCTACCAACAGTCTGTACTAGTACTGATTTCATTTTATCTTCAAAGGTTTTACTTGAACATTCAGGGAAGGCACAGGCAAATGTTACTTCAGTTCAAGTTCAACTCAGTTTGAACTTGGTAATGTGCTCAGAAGCAATATTTTGACAAGCTTTAATTATATTGTCTGTACAGAGTACAGCAATGACATTGGTGACCATATGCTGCAGCATACTTTTAACAACATTGTATACCCTGTACTGGGCTTCAGGAGGTGGATGGAAAGAGCAGAAATTGGCCAGATAGAGGCGGAGATAACAAGCCAGGCGAGTTATATGCCTGGAGAGTACAGTTTGCCGCACCAAACTGTACTTTCTGGCAGACCAACTCCCCTGGCTACATTGTACATGTACAAAATGTATACCATGGCTAAAATTACACCAATTATATTCTGATATGCCATCCTAAAGGTTGATCAGCCACAGCTGTAGCAGCTACAAATGTATAGAATTGCCATACTGATCACTTACCACATACTAGTACCATTATCTCCTGCTGTGTTTCCTCTGCAGAGATCTAGTGAACCATTCCTACTCCCAGCAGCAGGAGGGGAGTTCCAGACCAGATACCAGGGAAGCGGGGACGTCACTGTTCTATAAGCTGGTGCGCTGTGTGGATGATGATAACCGCCAGTATCCACCCACACGACAGTTCTTCTCCAGCTGTATAGAAACTCTAGGACAGGTCTGTGTATGTACACACTGGTCTCAAAATGTTCATCACAGTTTTGCCTGTCATACATGACTTTTGTATGGAATTCTTTATTGACTCAACAATAGTACAGGGACTTTCGTATGTACCGGCTGTCATTACCTTTGCCAAGTAGGTTATATATTTTCAGTAGTGTGTGTGTGTGTGTGTGTGTGTGTGTGTGTGTGTGTGTGTGCATGTGCACATGTGTATTTGTGTGTCAACACGATAACTCGGGGAGGCTTATATGGATTATTTTGATATTGGTACATTTCTGTAGGTACATTTTGTAAGCTGAGGTCTTGGTGAGAGCTCGAAATGATTAAATTTTGGGGCCTCTGGTGCCTTTTTATGGTACTGCAGTGGAATGGCCGGTTTAGATATCTTGTGATCTGCCAGCGTCATGTTTTTTTTTTTTGATGGTAGGTGGCATGTCACGTAAGTTTAGGCCCCAAGCATCTTGTTTAGGAACTTCAGGGATACAGTGACAATACATATCCTTGTGATCTGTGGAGTCCCATTTGACACATTCTAAATTTACTTAGTAAATTTTATTTTTGCAATGATTTAATTTTGCTGTTGATTGAGGTGGAAATAAAGTTTTCTTTGTGCTGGAACTTACTGTCATTAATAGCACTAGTACAACAACACACAGCCAGGAACACTATGAAAATAAAACCACCTGTGTAAATGTTTTAAAATTGACAGTCCTAGTGTTGTATAATGAATACACACCTGATGAGCTGACTGTTTTGTGATCTGCCAGGTTTTCATCAGGAACAATCCAGCCCAGGCCGAGTTTTTACTCAGAGCAATGCTCATCATGGATTCAGTATGTAAAATTGTTTACAGGGCCACACAAATTACATTAAATTTTGCTTTAAACTTTTCCATGCTTAACTCACTTTTATCATCATAATAATTCAAATAACTATTCAATAACGTCTTTCATAACCCAACCCCCAAGTCTCTGTAATATGATGAAACAAAAAAATAGAACACAACCAAAATGATTTTCTCTGTCAGTTTAAACAAACAGTGGTAAATGAAATGTTTTGTGTGGCCCAGTTCTACCCATTGTCAGGGTGGTGGTGGCTTCAATCCTAATCTGCAATGTTTTTTTTATAATACCGGTACAATGTATGTAAGTATTACTAAGTATTATCAGAACGTCTGTCCTTTTTCTGGGGGTGAGCCTTACTGTGCTGAGCCTTAAGCTTACTGTGCAGACTTTTTACTGACTTGTATATTAATGAAATCCTTTTGTACCTAAAGACCTTGGGCAACTGCAAAGTGTTGTTTTTCTGCATCTTCGATATCCTGCTTTGTACTTTAACAGCCATCGGGTGAGGACAGAGGTACTGGATGACAAGGTATTGATCAATAATGGTCAAATCATAATTTTAGATATCATAATCAGCTTGTTTCAATGAAAAGAAAATCTGTATTACTACAGGTGATGCAGAGTTCTTTTTGTCCTTCTGTTTGACTTTTTCTGCAGGAGTTTATAGGGAAGAATCCTGAGGAAGCTGGCAAACTTCTCCAGGCCACCCTGGCTACGCCCGCCCTCTGTGGGTTACTCGGTCCGCACTTCAGCCCCAACCAGGCGGGCGTCGCTTTCATCAACATGTACACCGACGTTACCCGCGTTCCGGACAGTCACGGCGTGGACCTGGCCTTCATGCTGTTGACCAAGGTCAGAAAAATACACTGATCATTATCATCACAAACAAAGTGTTCAAAGAGATGGTACAAATCTATCAATGACAGTGTCTGTATCTGTATTGGTATAGCCGGTATAACCGCCCTTCATCATAACACACCAGCTTCGCAGGCACGCGGTGCGGTGGCAGCTGGCTATGTTTCACCAAACAACTTGTTACACCTAATCTTTGCACCTTTAATTGCAGGAGTTGTGTAAATTTCTGGTGATGATGCCCCAACTGTGCTTGGTGGCAACGAGTTCCACTCTACGATTATCATAGTTCTTAAGAAAATATGGGTTTTTGAACACCTCAATTCTTGGTTGATAACTCGTGATATTTGAAGGCATGGCTGTTTCTTGTTCTTGACAGTACTGGTGGATTTGTACAGTCAATCATGTACATGTATGCAAATGCAATTATGATGGTTTGGATCCTAGTAATTAGTTACATTAAATTTACAAGTTAAAGAGAGACAGGATACGGATCTACATGTACAATGGTCTAGTCATGAGTCTTATACTGTTACATGGTAAATGTTTAGCAAACTGTAGAAAATAATTGTCAAACCAAGTTTTTTAATTGCTCAAGTCAAACTAACAGTTGGAACATGGCCATTTCAAATGAGTCACTCTTATTTTTCCCTGGTTCCAGTTTGATGTGCAGATGTGGCTGGAGGGCTGCCGTCCATCCCTGACTGACCGGTCACACCTAGTGGACACTATCGGGAAGGCGCTGCTCCTGTGTGGACCAGAACCAAAGTCTGACATGCTGATGGTGTTTGAGGTATTCCCAAGGCTCACTTTCCACTCACACACATACCTAACATGATTACTCAATAGCTGTCAAGAATAGAGCAAAAGATTACTGATTTCCTTTAGCCTATGACTATGATAACGACAAGTACAAGTATACTAAGTAAGTATGACTATGAGGTGTCAACCTGAATAAACCATTCATTCATTCATTCACTAGACAGTGATTAATTTTCTTGGCGACCCTTGAGTGACCAAAATTGGACTTAATAAAAATTATTAGAATATAATGCAGACGTATGATGTTCAAATGGAGGGGCACTACTCAGTTACTGGATTATAAAAAATAGTTCCATTACTTATTAATCTGCAACTAAATTTTACAAATTTGGTTCATATTGTATTAATAAACATGGTCTTTTACTAAGTTTTAGAAAACACATGTAGCACTGGCCTCTGCTGTTGAGTCTGCCTAAAGGCAGAAAGCATGAACTATTAATAATTCTTACTAAGTTAGCATGAACTATAAACTTACATGATGGATATTACCCATTTGTGTTTGCAGGTATATCAGAGCCACCTGCAGAGCATGTTGAGATACAGTTTTCCTGATCATTTCGGAGATGTGCTGCAGGTTCTACTGCAAGGTAACAGGCAAATCCACATATTTTTTAGTGTTGCATCATAACAATTATGGTAGAATCATTGACAGATCCACCATTGCTTTGTTATGCAGGTATTGTGTTAGGTGTGTTCGTGTGTGTGAAAGGATACTAAGTTAAGAAAATATGAATACACACATTATATGTATCTTACTAATGTTTCTGCTACATGTATGTATTCACTCACAGGCTCAGACAGTAAAGAGTTGAGTCCTCTGTGCTGGAAGAACACATTGAGAACCTTAGGTTGTGCAGAACTTGGTTCTACAGGTGACTCTGTCACTTTAACATCCCTAACTCCTGAACAGGTAAGTCTTAAGTTAAACATATATTAAGACAGGAGAGTCATAAATTTAAAAGACATTGGATATCCTGCAGATGAAAAACTTACTAAGCCAGGCATTGCATTCTTTTCGGCAACATTGACAGCCAAATAATACATTTTTCTCACAAATGTGCATAAAGCTGAGTTGTGATAAAGTGAATGGCATATGTAAAAGAATTCGAAGAATGCAATTATTACTATTCAATACTTCATCAGAAGGAAGCTTTCATTTGCCTCCTCACCATTATTATATTTCAGTCCATACCATGGTATGGATGAAATATATTGTGTTCCCTCATGTTTCTTCTTCTCCTCCTTCTCCTCCTCCTCCTCCTGCCACACAGTCAAAGGGATTCAACTCTGTCATTTTTTAGTCAAATGACCTGAAATTTGGCAAGGAGGTAGAGTGGGCCAATACCCCTAGGCGTTTTTTTCATTTTTTTGATACATGCCTTTGAAAAATTTTTATGAAGGTTTTTTGGGGCATTTTTCGACAAAAAATGGATTTTTGGATCCTGAGCGCTGGTTTTACAACCAAATGATCTTAAATTCGGTATAAGGGTACCTTGAACATGTGTCTACAGAATAGCAGTCACATGTTTGGCATACACCATTTCCAAATGACTCATTTAGGGGACTTTAATGGCTATTTTCAGCCAAAAAAGGGGCCAAAAGTGCTGTACCCGTTCCACGTTCGATCTAAAGAATGCCCGTTCTATCTGCCGTTGGCCATCGAACACATCGAACATTGCGGGTTACCTGAGGTCACGTTGCACGTATAAGTCGTGCACAATGACCCACACATTCAATTTTATGTAACGTTACCTAGATTTTTACGTCATCAGTCATCTACAATCACGACGAGGGAATATGCAGACCATCCTAATCCTGGGTGCCGCAAAGTTTTTCGGAAGGTATGTGTAACTTGTAAGAAAATGTTCGTCACTCCCGGCGCGGCACAAGAACTCATGCCGACTAAATGGTTCGCTACCTGAGGACTTTCCACAACCATGATGATATTATACTTATATTAGAAAGGAATATGTTATAGATCAATCATGTTGAAATGATAATTGTAATACATGGTTCTATTTAATATCGGTAGTTTTGTTTCTTATTTTGATGGGGGAAACTGTCAAAAATCGAGGGGACGCAAACCGATATCGGCGCACTTCCGGGTGCATAACGCCAAAATTTCTCGATGATTGTGTAAAAATGACCACTCATTTGCCGCCTCCGGTAGCGTGTACATGGTAGTGCGATCATATCGTGCCGAAGTCAGCGTCAAACGTCAAAAAAGCCGCGTAAAAATATACATGTAGTTGCAAAACACATTTCCAGCCGCGCTCAGCAGAGCTTCGCTGTCACAAACAGCACGGACGGACCCTGCATGCTTCATTAACATATGCAAGTAGCAACGCACTGCTACGCTCTGATTGGTTCACCTTTGATGACCTGCGCTCTGATTGGCTAGAACGAAGCCGGCTGCATGCCGGGGCGCGCGAAGTGAAGAGAACTCGAGCCACATGTTTACGCTGCTTTATACCTTATTTCTACGACTAATTAGCAACATCCTAGTGACGAAATGCGTACTCAAAAGAATTTTTTTCGGGAATAAATATATATGTACATGTGGGATTGTGGTGCCTTTGGCGTAATTTTGTTGGTCACGTACAACGTAATGTAACACGGAAGTACACGGAGTCGGACGATTATGGAGTCGCGGCACGGCTTTCCGTCCGGTCCCACTCTAAACAAAAAAGGACATAACAAAACTCCCCAAAACTGGCCTAGAATTAGCCATAAAATGTTTGCAGGCACTTGTAAATATGCTGCCTTTTTTCGAGTGTTAAAGGCATTTTCCGCGATGTTTTTGCACATCCCTAACGTTACCTCACGCCCGCCGCCTATTACAATGTACGGCGGACCGGGGCATTTATAACTTCAGATCATCTAGGATTGCATATTCGGTGGTAAAGTAAGTAAACAAACAGAGAAAAACAGTAAAATAAAGTTGACAAACTATAGAAACGCTTGCCTGGGCAACAGTGACAAAAGAAAATATCAATCTAATTGATGCACCGGTGATCGTTAAAACGTTTTAAACGTTACAATATAGTAAAATGCAGGCTAGATCAACGTTCCTTCCGCTGTTCCAGCAGTGCGCCGGTAGTAAATGCAGTACTAGCGCGTTTGTAAACGGGTTAGTAACGAAAAAGTAACCAGTTAGTAACGGAAAACTAACGAGTTATACTTATAGAAATGCGATCATAGTAACGGTGGTGATTGTAACTATAACGGGAACGGTACTGCAGTAGTTTCATAGTATACACAAATCATGTATAGCATATTCAACATCTGATATTTGTAGTTGCATGGTATATGTATGATATATATAATCATGTCAATCATATGTAGATTATTCAATATATGAATGTAGTGTTTTATAGTATATGTAAGTCATGTACATCTTATTCAATATTTATGTATAGTGTCATAGTGCATTTAATTAATGTATAGTTCAATATGTATGTATGTAACTTATAGTTTTATAGTTCATCTATATATATTTACAAAGTTATGTATAGTTTCCTTTTCTTTGCAATTAGACCTTCAAAATGTATCAAATCTCATCATTGTTAGTATTTACATACCTGCTATAAGATTGTGCGATATATAAGAGTGATGTGAAATTTTGTAAGTAAAGCTGTCGAGATTCAAAGTGCTGATCTTGCATCTTTGTTATCAATTACATAGCTCTAATATAATTCATCTATTTGAGAATCTTCCAGTTTTGCACTGAGGTGAGTTTGGAATAGTCCACTTTTGCGTGGGAGGGAGATGGACTGAAATATGCTGTATTTGCTCCCAAGCAAATGTCGGCCTTTCTAGTTTTTATTATATTTACATAATTTGAATTTGATTGATGTGCTTCGTACCTAGATGCAGAATAATTTTTTATCATAAAAATCTCTTTCCTTTCTTGACCTATCGACTTAAAAAAAAGAATTTGCCAGAAACTCCCCTGCAGCTCCAGAACAAATATTACATGTGGATTTGAGTGCAATGCATACTACACAACATTTTGTCAATGTGTGAAACTTAGTAATGTCTTTCCTGTGTAGGTTACAGAAGCCCTTGGATGGATGGGCTCTCACTACATGAAGCTGAGGAGAAGCAGTCAGCAGCTTGTACTGAAGGGGCTGTACTGTGAACAGCAGGGTTATGTACAGCACATAGCACAGCTGCTCCGCCTGCTGTTCACTACCCTCCTACAGACGGACGCTGGATCTGCTGTACCAAGTCAGAACTTTGAAAGTGGTCAGTGAATGATGTATACATCCTACAAGAATAAAGATCTTAAGGGTAGAATCTTAAGATACTCCAATTTTGACCTAATAAAAAACAAATATCCTGTCTGAAGACTGAAAAAAGAAAGTTTTTCTAAAATTTTCTTGTAAATTCTAATTTACAATTGATGAGCATCATATTAGAAATACTCGACTGAATAAAGAAAAATAAGAAAAATAAATTTTGGTAGTGGGTTTATTGATATTTTTTTACCATTTTATTCTTTCTTACTTTTCCTTAATATCATAAGGAGGTTATGTTTTTGGTAACAAATGTTAAAATGTACATGTATGTATTGTGACATGCATGTCTGTGTGTGTATGTTTTGCACAATAACTCAAGAAGCTTATACATGTAATATGGATGGATTGTCATGAAATTTGTATGTTGTAGGTATTGACCTATCAAGGAAAAGATTATTTTTGGCCCCCTGGCATCTTTCCTTTGTACTGCAGCAGAACATCCACTGCCAGTTTACCAAATTACTGTGTGTAACATTTCAGTTGTGAGAAATTAAGTTGTAGCTGCTTTTGTCTTTTCAGAAGTGGAGAATCTTTGGATTCTGCTTCAATCTGCTTATGAACCTTGGATTGCCAGTTTGGATGCTGCCGAACTTGTTTCTAGCAGGTACGGTTGAGTACTCTGATCCTTTATTCTATAATAGTAAAAAAATGGATGATTATGAATATTATGGTGAAAAGAGTTCATAGTCTATGACTAAATGTATTTATCTTGACAAGGGTTATGTATAATTATGTCTAATGGTGAAGAGGGTTATGCATAATTATGTATAATGAAAAAAGTATCATGTATTATTATACATAATTATGTATAATTGCACTACATACAATGTATTTGTCACCTCTGCCATATACTTCATACGAATATAAACTTAACAAGTGGGGCCCTAAATTCGACACTTTGTTTCTGAATCTTATTTATTGTAAGGCCAATATTATGTTTTGCAATGTTTTTGTTTGCATCAGGATGTTTTGGAGGTTTTCTTTTTATTATCGTAAAGTATGCAGTATTTGTTTATATTTAGTAGTAGTACTAGTACATGTAGTTGTATAGTTACTGTAACTATTTCTGACATCTATCATTTAATAGAGGTACAAGTGCTAAAGACCCTTTTTTTTCTCCAGTGTTCCCTCAGGAGTTGGACAGTGTATGCCGTGGACAGAGGAGGAGTGTGAGCTGGCTGCCGGGGTCATGGACAACTTCACAAACTGTCTACAGCTGCTCTTCTCAAACTACAAAGGTCAGATTTTACTTGGCTTGTAGATTTTCATGTCTCACCACTCTTACAGGCTCACTGAGTGTGTATTTTTGTATGAAGACTGGTAAAATTTGTAAGAGGTACAAATGTACATTGCAGTAAACTGTAACAGTAAGAGCTATATATTTATGGGGTACCTAAAACAAGGAAATGCACAACGTGAGCTTCCTCACAACACGCACAGTTTGCACATTTGTGTAGTCATTTCCTCATCAATTATGCAAATTAGATCAAGATTTGACAATGCTTTCAGCACCAAGGAGAGATCCTACCAACAGAACTATAGAGGGCGTTTTCTTGTCATAACACTTTTAGCACCAAAGAGAGATCCTGCCAACAAAACTTAAGAGAATTTTTTCTTGTGATAATGCTTTCAGTACCAAGGAAAGATCCTGCCAACAGAACTTTAGAGTTTTTATAATGTGATAATGCTTTCAGTACCAAGGAGAGATCCTACCAACGAAACTATAGAGTTTTTATAATGTGATAATGCTTTCAGCACCAAGGAAAGATCCTACCAACAGTTTTTAGAGTTTTTATAATGTGATAATGCTTTCAGCACCAAGGAAAGATCCTACCAACAGAACTATAGAGTTTTTATAATGTGATAATGCTTTCAGCACCAAGGAGAGATCCTACCAGCAAAACTATAGAGTTTTTATAATGTGAGAATGCTTTCAGTACCAAGGAGAGATCCTACCAACAGAACTATAGAGTTTTTATAATGTGAGAATGCTTTCAGCACCAAGGAGAGATCCTACCAACAGAACCATAGATGGCTTTTTCTTGTCATAATGCTTTTAGCACCAAAGAGAGATCCTACCAAAAAAACTTAGGAGTTTTTTTCTTGTGATAATGATTTCAGCACCAAGGAGAGATCCTATTTACAAAACTTAAAAGAATTTTTCTTGTGACAATGCTTTCAGTACCAAGGAGAGATCCTACAAAAAAAAACTTCAGGGGTTTTTAATGTGATAATGCTTTCAGCACCCAGGAGAGATCCTACCAACAAAACTTAAGAGGGCTATTGTAATGTGACAATGGTCACAA
This sequence comes from Branchiostoma belcheri, assembly GCF_001625305.1. Classification (NCBI taxonomy): domain Eukaryota; kingdom Metazoa; phylum Chordata; class Leptocardii; order Amphioxiformes; family Branchiostomatidae; genus Branchiostoma; species Branchiostoma belcheri. The sequence continues at coordinate 1,779,557 of NW_017804254.1, read as the reverse complement.
AGGAGAGATCCTACAAACAAAACCATTGCCACGCTGCCGTTCCCTTTCTCACCAATATACATGTGAAATCACTGTGGCGTGAGGAAATACACACCCATACCAACTTCACGCACCGAGAGGTAAATACACAAATGTGCGAACTGTGTGTATCATGAGGAACTCACGTTGTGCATTTCCTTGTTTTAGGTACACCATATATACCTGCAAATAAAAGCATGATCAAAGACAGGTTGATCATGGTTGACAGAGGTTGTCCTTTGGTTTTTCCCAGGTGCCCTTCCAACCCACAGCCATGACGTGCTGGCTCTCATGTGGAGATATTACTGCTCCTCACTCGCCCGCTCCGACCAGCCACATGTCCTGAGAGTCTACCACGACAGTCTGGTCACCCTCCCCTGGGAACACTTCTACCCGGACATTCAGGCCTTCAACTTCATGATGAAGGTACAAAAATGCACATGTACATGACACGTTGCTGCTGTATACATGTATAATCAGTGCATTAGCACAAAGAAATAGAGCACCTTCACTATCAGGGCTCAAAATTCATTTTTGGGGATAGGTGCACTAACTATAGTGCACCCAACCTAAAATATTGGGTGCACAAAAATATTTGGGGTGCACCATATCAAATATAATAACAAGAATGTCAGCAGATTTATCTTTTATATTTCTCACACTTATACTATACATTTAACATCTTTAACATGCATAAACCTATGAAAATATTTGCACCAGTGCACCCACAGAAAAAAAGCTCCATTTTTGGGTGCACTACATGTAAGGTGCACTACATGCATCCGGTATTTTTAGCCCTGACTATCTGTAAATGTTACATTACTTTGGGGCCCACAGCAAGTTAGAGGACAAAAATTGCATGCTTGTTTTTGTTTAGCTGCTGGAGGAGAGTCACCCCGTGTGTCGGTCCTTTCTGTGTTCTGTGTTCATCCGGCTGGACTGTGTGACCATGGTGTCAGACTACTGCCGCCACGACCCGCCTGAGATCAGGGCACGTCTGCTCGAATGTCTGCTGCATCTTCTGGTGCACTTCAGCGTTCAGGAGGGCGAGGTATATGCATTTTGTATCACACTTTTTGTTCCTTTTTTTACTAGTAACAAAATGTTAAACTAAGCAAGAGCTAGTTCATATAATATAAGTACAATCACAACAAATCAAATGATACAAAAGAATGATAAAATCAAGAAAAAAGGAAAGACTTAGCCATGAAAAATGATAGCTATATTCAACAGATTCACAGACTTTTTCTTTTGACACTGCAGGGTTTTTTTTAATAGGTATAAAAAGGGTCTATTTTCAACAAAATAATTATGATGCATTTTCCACTGTATGCAATAGAAAGAAAGTTTTACATGTACGTTTTAGCTACTAAAATTGTACCATAATGCTGGAATAAAGAACAGCACCTCCATTTTGTACGAATATTTTTCATGGATTTTTCTCTCAGTAGTTAATTCTTTACCAGAATGAGCATGTGTGCATGTGTAAGACAGGTCATGAGACATGTTTGTTCCCCCAGGTTGTGAGTGGGAGGGTCCAGGAAGCTGAACAGTTTGATTGGCAGCACCTGTCAGCAGCAGCCTACCAGAACACCATGTCCTGGCTAGTGGACGCTGCCAACCCAGACGTGGTGCTGTTCCTGGGACAACCTTCTCCTCAGCCGATAGGGTCAGTAGGTAGCCTGGTGTCCAGTCTTTATGAAGCAAGTTTAAACTGTAATTTCCAGTACAAAGAATTGGACGTGCCCAAATTTCCGACTGTACAACTCCAGTCAAGGTGAAACTTGCTTCATAATGTACAAACACAGATGAACTTTCAAAAAACGGTGTACAGTGTATCGCGATTGGGGCAGGTTCTCTTTGGGACTGCTGAAGGTCCTCCCTGCACGACTCAGCTAGGTTCCTTACTAGTGTTCTTCTACTACAACATTACTGTAAAGTAAATATAAATTTGCATTCTTATTTACAGGCTGATGAAAATTGCTGCTGGTTTCAAACCAGAGATGCAAGTACAAAATGGGGTAAGTAACAGTTACTATTCTGTATATTTTTTAGGTGTGTAAAAGATTATAAAATGATGGGATTCATATGTCTGCTCTTGTTTGGCAATAAAAAATTATTTTCCACAAAGTATGATGTGCACTATATTTCACATTCTTATACATGTAGGTCCAAATCGGTTTCCTCTGTATATTCGGGGGGTGGGGGGGCAGATACAGCTGTGAAATTCCAATTCCGAACCTGTCGCATAGACCCAGCCCCACTACTAGTACATGTACCTCCAGTTAAAGGTATATTTTCCTGACAATGTGTGACTGTCCAGGATGTGCTCCGTAAGCAGCAGCTGTATGTGCGAGGTGTGGTGGAGCTGGTGTGTCGCTGTGTGGCCAGGAGGAACCTCAACATCAGCTGCTACCAGCCAATCATCACTGGTCTGCTCACAGACATCGAGAGTCTGGCTGGATCAGGTCAGCTTTCTCATTCCATCTCTCACTCTCACTTACTGTCTGGTTTAGCATTTAGATTTGTTGTACCCTGACTTTTCAAGGTTAGAGGTGCTTGCACAGCCATACTGTGGCTTGGTGGCAGCCCTTGCCTGTATCCTGTGGGTTGACATTATGTACAATGTAGGTCAAGGTGGTGGAGGTCCTCCCTTACATGTACATTGTTGATCCATTTCTTCTTTGGTCATCCAGAAGGGTTTTGGCTACCAGTGTGATGATCTTCCATCTTAGTCTGTAAAACAGATATACTAGTACAACTGATGAAAATGTCTCAGATCCAAAACTTTCTATAAATAATACATTTTGTGATTATCATTCTCAAAGGCCAATGCGGCTTTTGAATAGAAAGCTTCTTTTAGTATTGCTTTTAAATTTGCTCTTGCTTGTCAAGAACATAAATTTTGTTTGTTTGTCAGCTACACAATTATTGATAACAAGTGTCTGGAAAAAAAGAAAAGAAAGGATAAAGTTTACCTTCCATTCGGCATAATAATTATCATATTTTGTGTATAATAAGTGTTTGAGTTACAGTTAATTGCTATCATAACCATGGGATTTGTTGCTTCTAGCCAATGACATTTTCATTTTGGAGTGTCTAGAAATTTATCAGCTGTTAATTTTGTCCCCAGCTCTTGACAGTCATCACCAGCACAGCCAAATGGTAGCCCTGTTGTCGGAGGCTTTAGGTCTGCTGAACAACTGTCCACCTGACCAGAATAAGGTAGAAACACTGGCCAGATTCTTCTGGGAGTGGCTGGAGTCCAACTCCTGCAGCTGTCTCGTTCTGCCCCTGGTTACGGCCGGGTGTAGAACGTTGGCATCGCCGGCACACATGGCACGGATGGTGGAGTGTGGGATAGAGGTCTTCCTCAACTCAGGTGGGTACCCTTGCAAAGTGCTGCATAACACAGAACTAATAATAAAACACAGAATTGGCTCGTTTTCATTGATCATTGAAATGTAAAGAATACTGTAACGGAGGTTGCAACATCACTCTTTGGCTTCTTTCTCCAAAAAGATCTACAGTTTTTACTAGTAGCTTCATTTTTAAGAGCAAGGGAGCATTAAGTACAGACCTTTAAAAACTGGAAAACTTCTTTTTACCAGGTGAAGTTTACTACAGTACAATTAAAAGTAACAAACAATGGTTACGGAGGTAACAGACAAACATTTTGTTCAGCAAGGTGGCTACAAATGACAGCAAACACCTTGTTTCTTCCCTTAGAAACCCAGGAAACAGGTAAAATGTCGTCAAAACGACAATTTCCTGTCTTATATGTGGCTCTATCTAAACTTCACGGCCATCTTACTTGAGCGGTAACTGAGGTTACGGAAATCTGTTGTAACAGAGTCCAGGAACTCTCCAAGCCCGCAGCTATAATTCCTTCTAGTCATCAACCAAACCTAGTGTTGTGGTCCATTTTTTTAGAAACATAGTACCGGTAACTGTAGTGGGAAAGTGAAGAAAGCAATGATGAGGTCCGTGATTTGGCTCATGTCTAGTTGTAAAGAGTGGCGACAGCATTTTGCACATTTGATTGAGAGCGAGACATTAAACCCTGAAACTTTGCTGCATTTATGCGGGGACTGCGATGGTGATTTATAACTGTACAACTAGTCATCGATCATGGTTAAATGGTTTATTTCTTATTTCATAAAAGTTATGATTGAAGACTCACAATTAATGCTCCTCACTTCAGGCCTGGAGGAGAATGTCCAGTGCGGCTGGGACCAGGTGCTTGCAGCTGTGGAGATTCCAGAGCTGGCCCAGCAGGACTTCCTGTCAGAGTGTCTGCAGCACGGCTGCTTCCTGACGCTGTACACCTGCGTCCTGCAGCGGCTGCCCATGTGTCAGGCGCCGAGGGATGAGATGACTCTGGCTGAGCAGCTGCTGTCGTGGACAGCTGCTGCAAAACCCAGGTGTGTATGCATATGAGAACACCTGTTGCCTCTGCCTCCATACCTCAATTATAGTAGCTACATATTTTAATAACTTACATCAGATCAGGTACAAAAGGCAGTCAATCAAAGTTAGCAGTTGAACCAATAAGCTTTGGATGCACTTCAGTCAAATTTGTGCATTACTTCTGTGCATTTTTTATTGTACATTTTGACCAAGGTGGACAGGGCAAGCTCTTGGCCTGGAGTCAGTGATACACCATCAACAATCCTTTGGGGCTGGCGGCCGCGAGGAGCACAATTTAGTCAGGATAGACAGGGCAGTTGGAAAAGAGTTCAAAACGTCTGTAATAGCTTGTCGCTATATCGTCATGAGTCAAATAATGTGCATCTTTTGGGGACCACTTAAGGGACTTGAACAAAACTGGCACAGTAAGGTGGCCACTATAGACCGAATTATCAAAGCTTGCGGAGTGGTCACTAGTGCATCTTTAACTGTAACACGTTTGTATTGTTTGCAGAGCGGACAATGAAGCGAAGCTGCTGCTGTGGTGGTGGCAGGTGCTGCGGATCTGTCTACAGCAGGTGGACAGGAACCAGCCGCTCAAGGTCGTGTTCTGTGCCCTGATGAACCTGACCTCCAGCCTGGCGACCCTCGGGGAGGACAAGTCTGCCGCTGGGCTGCTCGGCGCCCTCGGGTTGGGGAAGAGGTCGCCACTGTCACACAGGTTGTCAACATTCAGCTGTTGTTTTTTTGTTGTTGTACATGATTCTAAATCTTTTTTATCAGGCCACACCAAGTAATTTGTATGGATGACATCTTCTGGAGACCCTAAATCTAATATTTACAGAGTACAAAAAAAAAGAAAGAAGTGCCAAAAAAAACAAGATGCCTACATTTGAAATATAATGTACTAAGGGACGCCAAATGTTAGGGCACAAATTCAATTAGAGAAGAAGTACAAGGCGATAGTGGCAACACACTCAAGTGGATAAAACTCAATAGAAGGGCTGCCATTAAACATCAAAGATATATACAGTAAACTACATAAAACTAACAAATAAATTATCTAAGCAAGCAATACAAAGCAGACAACTTTGGGTCAAATTGAATATACAAGACTTAGTCATGTATTATTTCTTTCTAAAAGTGCAGGTCCAAATCATTGTTTGATGTGCTAAGATCAATAATATGTAGAAATTTTATGCATGAACTTGTGAATTGTCCTTGTTTTGGAAGGTTCCGTCTCGTATGCCGCGGTCTGTCCACATTCCTTCTGGCCCAGGCTCGATCTGTCAGCTTCCTGCGGCTGCAGCCAGGTGATCCACATGCTGTGGGACAGGTGCCGCCTGGACACATGCCTGGTATGCCGTCAACATCAGAAGGTCCCTCACCTAAAGCTCTGCAGGTAAACGTTTGTGTCTCATCAACTCAATCCAAACCTTATCCCTTAACTCTAAATGTAATTATTATAATAAGCCTGACTGTGATTCCAAGCTATGTAATGTCTATATGTAATCAATAGTTGGTGGTTATAAACCTGCTTTTCTAACAATTCTACAGCGTCACTGCCGAAAGGTAGTGGATGCTACCTGAAACGTCTGACCATTTCCAAAATCATATCCAGTTGCATGAGAAACTGTTTTTTGCATAATGACAGTATGTTTTACACTTCTCCAAAACAAATTGTGACAAATGCATGTGAGCAGTTACCTATGAAGTTGGAAAATGTTTTGATTTATGCTATGATGGAAACATCATGTCCACAGCACCAATAAACAATTGGCATGACATTAGGCAATTTGTGTGCATTTTGTACAAGAAATTTCAAACAACAACTTGAGTTGGCAATCTCATACCTCCATGACATGTTTGGTGCTTTAATTTGTATCTTTAATGCATGGTGATGACCACCTGTAAATGGCTTACATTTACAATTCTGCTCATTAGCAAGGCCACTAGGAGGCTCAAAATCCCATCATTTCCATCATTCGCCACACCCTACCAACGCACCAAGTATGAAACCAATCCATCAAGCCGTTCTTGAGTTATCTTGTTGACCGACAGATAAATGCAACTGAAAATATAACCTTAATATAGGTAAAGGTACTAACATGTAAAAATGGTGTTTTGCAGAGCTTGGCCAACTTGGAAGCCCTTCAGACAAACAAACAATATTCTTCGCTGAAGAGCCATATCCAGTACATCCACAGCTTCACCATGGACCCTCTCCACACCCTGAGGGATGCCCCGGCGCTTCTCGCTCATCTCAGCAAAGTCCTGTTCCCGGAGCACAACTATCTGTCCTTGTTACATGGACATGCACAGGGCATGTACCAGAGATGATACAATCATGAAAGTTCATCTGTGTTGTTAGTTACATGTTTAAAGTTGAAACTTTTGGATCCAACACAAAAATTTTCTCACCTACTAGAGCTTTTGAGCAGTCACTCTGGTCTTCCTCATATTGGTAGACTGACCCAGTGAGACCCAGTGTTGACGTCACACTTCAAGGAAGCCACGTGACAAGTCTCACTGATTCAGTCTACTGAGAAAGACCAGAGTGACTTGTCGAAAGCTCTAGGTAAGAGAACTTTTTGTGTTGGATCAAAATTTTTAACTTAAAACAAGAGATTAAAAAACAGTATTGTAAATCATTCATCTATTTTTGCCGGGACTTACTTTTGTGGTTGGTGGGAAATAAGGTTTTTGGTGCTTTAAGTTGGTGAATGAAACAATTCTGTAGTTGAGTAATACAGTTGGAAATGAATTATCTATGGAGTCACAAGAAAATCATTGCAAAAACTGCTAAAATGAACAATGCTGCAAACACTTCAAGATTTACTGTAAAATGTGGCATTGACTTTTATGATGTTTTGATGGTAATGAACCAATATGTCAACTATTATGTTGTTAAAATATTTTGATGGTAATTGGTATGTTAACTATTATGTTGTTAAAATATTTTGATGGTAATTGGTAATATGTTAACTATTATGTTGTTAAAAGCCATAGATTTATGTACCAGCCTGAAAACTGTGGAAACATAATAGTTGTCCAGAGTCCATGAATTTGCAGTGATATACAATGTATATCCTTTTATTCCAACAAAGACTGCAATACCAACTTAGAACAAAGTAGTTTAAGAAGGATACACTCTCAGTTGATTCATTTTATTCAGGGAAGTAAAGATAATTCAGCATTCTACAAAATTCTGATGTTTTAAAAATGTCTTCCTTATACAGTACAATTTATATCACAATCTCTAAGTTTCATAAACCTCCCCATTTATTTTTGCCATGAACAGAATAGTTCTGCTGCTTGTTTCCTTTGAACATCGTTTCATTACTACATAATCAAAATAAATCAGTACTGCGATAATTCTTTTATTTTCTGTTTCATTGAATATGATGAAATACAACCAGCTGCAAATATAAAATACATTGACAAAGACATTGCTCTTACTTTTTATCACTGAAATCAGTGAAATTTAATGTTCATTTTGTTATAATGATTGTTTACTTTTGTGTAACTAGACCTAGGAAAAAATGTTGTATTTCTGGTTTCTCAATTGCCAACCCTAGCAAAAAAACTGCCAAGGGTTTACTTTTGGCAATTCTATAAAATGTTCAATCTTATTTTCAGACTTTTGAAATGTTATTGGTCACATTTTCAGAAGCAATTTTTTATTGAGTAAATTGGTTGAAATACTTGTCACTTCCCCACTTACCAATGGATTGACACGTCCTGATGTATTTGAGTTTTACATACATTGTTATACAATATTATGTATTTGGTGAATAACTTCATTTAAGAAGAACATAACAAAATTTAAGAACAAAAAAGAGAATCCCTACCTATTTTCTCAGGACTGAAATCGGAAATACAATATTTTTTCCTAGGCCCTAGCACCCTGATGAGAGCAATAGATTGTAATAAAAAAATATGATTATAATTATTTATTTGTTATTGTTTGAGACTTGCATGCAAAATGTATCGTGATGTACATTATTGTATCCAGATATACATCCTTTATCAATGCAAGTGTTCATACCAGTTACTGTATGAATACAGCCAGTGTCTAAATGTGAAAGATCAGTGCCTGTAAGTCATGAGTGAGTCAATTACAGGTGTGGCCAATGAAATAACTTGTAATCAGTATCAGTGAATTATAAATAATGGCCCAATCATGTAATGCCAATTATATATATATATGTTGACACTGCTTGATCGGTGTGATACATACATGTACCAAAACAGTTGGCTACATGTAATTTCAAGTTAGCTCAGACAATATTATTGTACATGTCAATGTACCTTCATTTCTGTCTTAATGATGTTACATGTTGTAACAGTTAACCAAATGGAAGATTACAAAGAAAGGTTACAGGTTTCTTGTGTCTGTCCAAGTTTAAAGTTGATTTTATGTCGAAGTTTATGGATACACATATCTCTAAATATAATGTTACATGCATGTGACATAAATTACATTAAGCATTCATTACCACATGTACCATACAGAAATTTATCCTTGCTTTTTAATATGATACTTCAAGTTGATGATAGCTTCTGTGTACATTTGATGCATACAATGTGCATTTACAGAATAATCTAATACTAGTATTTACAAGTGGTTGTCATCACAAGAAGTGCAATCTTAGTCTTTGAATTTGGTTCTTCAAAATTTTACTTGGATCATTGGTCAAAACAGGCACAAACCCACAACATAATAAACTTGGTGCAAAAAGTTTGGAATATTCAACTTTCCGTTGTTGCTTTATTCTATATGACATATTGTAATGTATTCTATATCCTTGAATGCATGTGTGATTTTCTTTCCTATGATATTCAATTCATTGAGTGTAAATTCATAAAATGAGCACCGGGCCTACTAAGTTAAACGTGAGTGGTCTGCCCCAAGAAAGTGCCAAGATTATGTTACAGTAGTAGAACACTATTCAGTACCAAGGACATTATTGTCTTTTGTCAGTACATGCTAGTATTCTTCTGTTGGTACATATTGACTTGTGTAGGAGGATAATGAACACTTAAAATAAAACCCACTGTATTGTGTTTTGAAAGTTGGGAGCTTTGAGAAGCTTTTGCTGAAGAAAGCAATTGTATAAAAATTTTATACAATATTGTTACTAAAAAGCACTGTATGCAGATATAACTTTTTTTTCTGAAAAGCACTATGGGGAGGAAGAGGGAACGAAATATGCTGTATATTCAGTAGCAATTGTCGGTCTTTCTAGTTTGTGAATAGTGACACTCCAAGGAGGTTTATCAAGATTTAAACCTCATTGGACACAGATAGACACACATGATTTGACGTGTACCAACGCACACACCCCTTCTTTTCATAGTGGTATCGCCCCAAACAAAATGGCGACGGGAGTTTTAGACGTGGAAGATGAATCCATACTTGCGGCAATTTTCAAGGACTTGCTGCCCGATTCCTGGCGGGGGCAGCCCGATGTTGCTCTGTATCTGGCCGAACTCAGTTCCTACGGCATCGATAAGCTGGGCAGGGAGCCGGACAGACTGGCAGAGGAACGAGCTCACATCTTAGAACAGACCCAAGACCTGGCCTTCCACAACTACAAAACATTCATCAAGGTACATGCTTATGTTCATTTCGCCAAGTTCTTAGAAAAACTGAAACTGTCCATTCACGGGTAAACAAAAACACTGCAGCCTGACACAATAAATTATGTGTTGACTTCTAAACTGCTGAAATACAGAAAGTATCAATGAGATTGATACTGATAGCATGGTGCAAATTTTATGACAACGTGGCAAATTATTTGTGAGGATATTCCAAATGCCTTTAAGGTATTAAGACTACATTCCAAATTTCGTATCAATATGTAACGTTATTCGTTGTCCATTCTTTATTTCCATGTTACAATACATTACATGTAACGTTACTTGCAATTAGCATACGGGCAAGTACTTGCAATAAACTAAATATTTCTTCTGTAAATTGTATTTTCCTTATTCCTGCCCTACACAGACAGCAGAATGTTCCCAAGACATCTTCGAGGACTTCAGTCTGGTGGAGGAACGTCTGGAAAATCTCCTGGAGAAACTGCCGGTGTTTGGGGAGAAGTGTCAGAGTTTCCTGAAGCACGCACAGGACATCAATACCCGACGGAGGATGAACTCCCTCACACTGGCACACCACACACAGCTACTGGAGATACTGGAGATGCCACAGGTAGATATATACGGGTTAATGGAAAAAGGAGTCCAGTCCGATTGGCAGAAAAAGCAGTCCAGTCCGATTTTGGGGTGGAAAAAGCAGTCCGGTGGTTTCTACGAAATTTTCCGAAAGACCATAGGCACAATTTTTTCTTGTGTGTGTACTTCTAGTTTCTATGGGTACTTCGAGTTTCTAATCACTATGCGTACTTAGAGTGTCTATGGGTACTTAGAGTTTCTATGACTATTTAGAGTTTGTATGGGTTTGTTTGTACTGGACTCCTTTTTCCATCAACCCGATATATACATGTACAATTTGTCATTTGTGGCAACATTCCAACATGTTCTAATCTAAGGCCTCCCTTAATATGGCACAGTTTTGCCAAGACATGCCGCACAAATAACATACATGTATTTAAACAGAAGAAAAAAGCAGGGGAGAAAGAAATAAAATTGGTCTGCCCACTTTTTAAAAGTAAATCCCTACGTACGTAGGTGCCTGGCAACTTGAATTTTTTTCAGGACCACAAAAGGAAATAAGATAGGAAAAAGGAATGTAATAGGAAACACGCCATTAATTTTCCATAGCCCAATAACGTATACATGTACCAAGGATGTTTTTTAACCTCCTTGCATGTACGTTTTTTTATAGCTTACATGTCCACAAATTTGCATACAGTATTTTTATCCAGGCACAGTGAGAGGAGTATAGATTTACTAACACTATACATATAGTCCGCAAATAATTTCATCAGGTTGGAAGATACTTAGGGTATAGAGTTTTCTTCATACACAACCAGAGAGGTTCTCACCTGCTTACGTTTCGATGTCTATCAGACACCTTCCTCTGAGCTTCTGACTGGAGTTCTGCAACTCGCCGCTATTTAACGCCAAAGTAGGTGGCGCTTTTGCGGCGAGAATGCAATCCCAAACGTGGCTGAGCTTGTATCCCCCCTCGTCCAGTCAGAAGCTCTGAGGAAGGTGTCTGATAGACATCGAAACGTAAGCAGGTGAGAACCTCTCTGGTTGTGTATGAAGAAAACTCTATACCCTATACATATAGTGTCTTGTCAGGAGTGACTTGAAGCTTGTTTGTTTGATACTGACTACCTGTTGTTTGTACAGCTGATGGACACGTGTGTGAGGAATGGTTACTATGAGGAAGCCCTGGAGCTGGCAGCTCATGTCAGCAGACTGGAGAAGAAACACTCCAACATCCCTGTCATCATGGTCTGTATGCTGAAATTACATTGAATTTCCCTCTATCTTCTCTTTTATTAAAGCTACATGTAATACTATGTACATTTTTGTATTTACTATATTATGTAAAATATGTGTATATAATATATATGTAGTAAGACTTGTAAACTTTATCTTATTGATATATTTTGTCTGACCCTTACCTCTTACCTGATAGCCTAAATGAAAAGTGGCTAGCTTGCCAATTTGAGCTTTCGTGAATGTAGAATGGTTAAACAAACAAAAACTGTCCATTCAAAACATTGATGAAGAAATTGCACCTTGCACTTAACCTGTCCATGCTGCATAGTACATTTATACAATGAAAGTTGTTGTTATTAGGCACGCATTGCAAGATTAGGACAATTTTCAAAATGAGCTTTCGACTTGTACACAATTATATTGCCATGTTTGTAAATGCAGGTAATATAAAAATTATATTAATGATATCACAAATGTTCTAAAAAGAACCTGTGAATATTGACGCCTGGAAACAGTTCATTTCATATTTCCAGTTTTACCTCACAAACTATATATTGAACACGTAATATGTTTTGATGTGTTAAGTGTAGAATCCTATTTTTTTCCTGCCCAGCGTGATATACATGATGATAGCATTTGTATCAGATACATGTATTGTTGTTTCTGTAGGATATAGTGCGGGAAGTTTCCACATCCACTGCACTGATGCTGAGTCAGCTGATACAACAACTACGGACCAACATCCAGCTGCCAGCCTGTCTGAAGATCATCGGATACCTCCGCAGAATGGGAGCATTCTCTGAGGTGGAACTAAGGATCAAATTCCTGCAGGTAGTCAGGGAATCATTATTGACATTTATTTTCAAAAATGTTGTCTTATGAATACTTCTGCATTCTGTTTTTGATCGTCTGACAGTCCCAAAAATTAGCATCATTTGGAACACAAAGTCACTGTGTACATTTGAGCATGCGTCCCAACACACATCAGTAACATCAGTAAAACACATCCCAACACATATCATTAACACACATCCCAACACACATCAGTAACACACATCAGTAACATGTTTATTCCTACAGGCCAGAGATACGTGGTACAAGGGTATCCTACAAGCCATCCCCAGGGACGACCCCTACCATCACATCACCAAGGTGATTGAGGCCAGTCGTGTGCACCTGTTTGACATCATGACTCAGTACAGAGCCATCTTCTCCGACGAGGACCCTGTCATGTCCACCATACAGGACAACTCACCCAGCGAAGGGGCTCTGTTCTATGGCTGGGTGGTTCAGAAGGTACAGAAGCTACATGTCTTATTGTCTTCCCATTGTTGCAGCCAGAAAATTCATCAATTATAATTGATTTATAAAATGTCTGCTAGCATTACCCAACTTTGACCCATTGCTCATGTTGTAAGGTCACATGTCCTCAGCAGTATTACTATAAGCTGGAGCACACAAGAGCTATCTACCATCCAAAATTCGTGACCCTAACATGTCTAGATTTCAGGTACCAAAACCAGAAGTTCCATTGCAGTACCATAACAGGCTGCCAGGGGGCCCAAATCTAATAATTTCGCGGTCTCATCAAGACCTTCCCACCTACCAATTTTGAATGACAGTCTGTGAAAAGCTTCTTGAGTTATCCTGTTTGAACACACAACTTACATGTACATACACACAAATGCTACCGAGATCATAACCTTCTTGGCGAAGGTAGAAATTGGGACTACTATCCCAATTCCCAAGGCTGTGAACTGTCTTTGACTTGTTTTGGTTTACAGGATTGTTTCAGAAAAAAAAGCTTAAGAGTATGTGAGGACTAATCTTCTTGTATACGTTATATTGTTGTTGTTGATGTTTTTTCAGGTGTCGGACATCCTGCAGATGTTGGAGGAGGACTTACAGCAGGGTGTAGGCAGTCGCCTGGATTCACTGCTAGGTTTGCAAAAGCACATTTGTCTCCGCATTCCCTCGTATGTCAGCCTTCAGTGGAATGACATAAGGTGTAGTGGGCCTGACCACCCCCATTTCTCACTTGGTAGCTCCCAGAATGAAACTCCCATGATTCCTTGCTGCGCATGCGCACTGGTCAGTCTTTATTTTTTGAGCCTCTGGCAACACACCCCCGGTGTTTTCTCTTGGTAAAAATGGGCTCGAAGCGCGAGGACAGACGACGCAAGAGTTCAAGAGCTTCCGAGGAACGGGAGGAGCGCTCGCGCTCCTCCTCGAGGCACGCCAGCCGCAAGAGGACGGCGTCCAAAACCGAGCACATGGCGCCCCCCTCCCCACCTGGGGGCGGCCATGATAGTTCTTCACAGCATTCACAGCCGCCCAAGTTGCGGCCTGTTACGGCCCCGGGCGACGACGTGGAGTCCACGGCGGGCGGAATCGAGTCTGCAGAACTTCATGAGGAAGAGAAAGACACACGTGTCGACTCTCAACTCGGGAAGAAGAGCGAGGAAGAAGTCTTTTTGGAGACTCAAGAGAAGAATGGTGACAGCAGTGCCGTACGTATATCTGCCTTAGAGCAGAATTTCTCTTTGCTTTCAGATAAGCTGGACGGACTTCAAGAACTGCTGGTCAACCAACTGACGTCTTCAGAACCCTCGAGGAAGCGGCGAGCTTCGACTGGCGAGGGACCGGTTGCAGAGAAGCGGCAGCGCTTCACAGCTCAGCCGGAAGAGGGGGAGGGGGCGGCAGCACCTTTCCCGACGACAGCGCGTCATCCGACGATGGCGGCGATGGCTTCAGCCCCCTAGAGCCGTTTGACCCGACAGCCAACAAGGCCAAGGAGCCATGGGAGGCCGATGATATTGTCATTCGGTTCTCCGAGAAGTACTTCAAGCACGAGAACCAGTGCAGGGGAGAGGCTCTAGAGAGCTGGCAGAAGATGCATGACTGGCCAGACAACAAGCCGGACGTCATGGTGGCACCGGTCCTGAACGATTTCTTGTCCCGTGCTGTCATCGAAAACG
>NW_017804254.1:1757391-1764712 GCF_001625305.1 Branchiostoma belcheri | reverse complement strand
AGTCTTCCTTATACAGTACAATTTATATCACAATCTCTAAGTTTCATAAACCTCCCCATTTATTTTTGCCATGAACAGAATAGTTCTGCTGCTTGTTTCCTTTGAACATCGTTTCATTACTACATAATCAAAATAAATCAGCACTGCGATAATTCTTTTATTTTCTGTTTCATTGAATATGATGAAATACAACCAGCTGCAAATATAAAATACATTGACAAAGACATTGCTCTTACTTTTTATCACTGAAATCAGTGAAATTTAATGTTTATTTTATTATAATGATTGTTTACTTTTGTGTAGCTAGACCTAGGAAAAAATGTTGTATTTCTGGTTTCTCAATTGCCAACCCTGGCAAAAAACTGCCAAGGGTTTACTTTTGGCAATTCTATAAAATGTTCAATCTTATTATCAGGCCTTTGAAACGTTATTGGTCACATTTTCAGAAGCAATTTTTTATTGAGTAAATTGGTTGAAATACTTGTCACTTCCCCACTTACCAATGGATTGACACGTCCTGATGTATTTGAGTTTTACATACATTGTTATACAATATTGTGTATTTGGTGAATAACTTAATTTAAGAAGAACATAACAAAATTTAAGAACAAAAAGAGAATCCTACCTATTTTCTCAGGACTGAAATCGGAAATACATTATATTTTTTCCTAGGCCCTAGCACCCTAATGAGAGCAATAGATTGTAATTAAAAAAAGTATGATTATAATTATTTATTTGATATTGTTATTTGAGACTTGCATGCAGAATGTATCATGATGTACATTATTGTATCCAGATAACATTGTTTATCAATGCAGGTGTTCATACCAGTTACTGTATGAATACACCCAGTGTCTAAATGTGAAAGATCAGTACCTGTAAGTCATGAGTGAGTCAATTACAAGTATGGCCAATGAAATAACTTGTAATCAGTATCAGTGAATTATAAATAATGGCCCAATCATGTAATGCCTATATATATGTTGACACTGCTTGATCGGTGCGATACATACATGTACCAAAACAGTTGGCTACATGTAATTTCAAGTTACATTGTAGCTCAGACAATATTATTGCACCTTCATTTCTGTCTTTATGATGTTACATGTTGTAACAGTTAACCAAATGGAAGATTACAAAGAAAGGTTACAGGTTTCTTGTGTCTGTCCAAGTTTAAAGTTCATTTTATATCTAAATTTATGGGTACACATACATGTATCTCTTAATATAACATTACATGTGACATAAATTACATTAAGCATTCATTACCACATGTACCATACAGAAATTTATCCTTGCTTTTTAATATGATACTTCAAGTTGATGATAGCTTCTGTGTACATTTGATGCATACAATGTGCATTTACAGAATAATCTAATACTAGTATTTACAAGTGGTTGTCATCACAAGAAGTGCAATCTTAGTCTTTGAATTTGGTTCTTCAAAATTTTACTTGGATCATTGGTCAAAACAGGCACAAACCCACAACATAATAAACTTGGTGCAAAAAGTTTGGAATATTCAACTTTCCGTTGTTGCTTTATTCTATATGACATATTGTAATGTATTCTATATCCTTGAATGCATGTGTGATTTTCTTTCCTATGATATTCACATCAGCATCCCTACCTATCAGCATCCCTACCTAGGTGTCATACTCAGCCACAACCTCAGGTGGAAGGCACACATCAATGACATTACTGCGAAAGCTAGCAGCACCTTGGGGTTCGTCAGACGCAATCTAAGGGGGGCAAGTAAGCAGGTAAGAGCCAGAGCCTACACATCACTAATACGACCCAAACTTGAATATGCTTCATCAGTATGGGACCCACACAAACAGATACACGCCCAAACCAACAGTCTAATTGATAAGCTAGAGTCAGTGCAAAAACGAGCCGCAAGATTTGTGTCAGGTAACTACAAACACTCAAGCAGCATTACTGCCATACAAAACTCACTTGGTTGGCCAACGCTCCAGCAACGGAGACAACAACAGCGTCTATGCCTCCTCTACAAAGCAGTCAACAATCTTATATCCATTCCTCTACACCACATTCTTACAAGAAACACAAACCCAACCAGAGGGCACCAGCTACGTTTCAACACACTACACTGTAGAACAGAGACTTTTAGAGGCAGCTTCTTCCCACGAACAGTGATCGAATGGAACGCCTTACCTGCCCATCTGGTAATGGCTAAGTCAGTTGAACATTTCAAAGCTGGGGTAGCCAGTCATTATGGCTTCCCTAGCTGTACCCAGCTGTAGGAATGTGGCCAATCCCCAGCCATGACTTCTGTACATAGTTATTGCACTTGTTTTTGTTATTATTTGTTTGTTGTTATTTTTTTCCTCACCACCACCACCGGTCACGCTGGGGAACGACCACTTCCCTAAGCATTAGACCCCGCGAGGGGTATTGCTTAGTATTGTATAGAACTAAATTCAACTCATTGAGTGTAAATTCATAAAATGAGCACCGGGCCTACTAAGTTAATCGTGAGTGGGCTGCCCCAAGAAAGTGCCAAGATTATGTTACAGTAGTAGAACACTATTCAGTACCAAGGACATTATTGTCTTTTGTCAGTACATGCTGGTATTCTTCTGTTGGTACATATTGACTTGTGTATGAGGATAATGAAGACTTAAAATAAAAACCACTGCATGGTGTTTTGAAAGTTGGGAGCTTTGAGAACCTTTTGCTGAAGAAAGCAATTGTATAAGAATTTTATACAATATTGTTACTAAAAAGCACTGTATGCAGATATAACAATTTTTTTCTGAAAAGCACTATATATATGAGGAGGAAGAGGGAACGAAATATGCTGTATGTTCAGTAGCAATTGTCGGTCTTTCTAGTTTGTGAATAGTGACACTCCAAGGAGGTTTATCAAGATTTAAACCTCATTGGACACAGAAAGACACGCACACACCCCTTCTTTTTATAGTGGTATCGCCCCAAACAAAATGGCGACGGGAGTTTTAGACGTGGAAGATGAATCCATACTTGCGGCTATTTTCAAGGACTTGCTGCCCGATTCCTGGCGGGGGCAGCCCGATGTTGCTCTGTATCTGGCCGAACTCAGTTCCTACGGCATCGATAAGCTGGGCAGGGAGCCGGACAGACTGGCAGAGGAACGAGCTCACATCTTAGAGCAGACCCAAGACCTGGCCTTCCACAACTACAAAACATTCATCAAGGTAACGTTACATGTTTATGTTCATTTCGTCAAGTTCTTAGAAAAACTGGAACTGTCCATTCACGGGTAAACAAAAACACTGCAGCCTGACACAATAAATTATGTGTTGACTTCTAAACTGCTGAAATATAGAGCGCTGTCAATGAGATTGATACTGATAGCATCTAAAACATGGTGCAAATTTTATGACAACGTGGCAAATTATTTGTGAGGATATTCCAAATGCCTTTAAGGTATTAAGACTACATTCCAAATTTCGTATCAATATGTAACGTTATTCGTTGTCCATTCTTTATTTCCATGTTACAATACATTACATGTAACGTTACTTGCAATTAGCATACGGGCAAGTACTTGCAATAAACTAAATATTTCTTCTGTAAATTGTATTTTCCTTATTCCTAACCCTACACAGACAGCAGAATGTTCCCAAGACATCTTCGAGGACTTCAGTCTGGTGGAGGAACGTCTGGAGAACCTTCTGGAGAAGCTGCCAGTGTTTGGGGAGAAGTGTCAGAGTTTCCTGAAGCATGCGCAGGACATCAACACCCGGCGGAGGATGAACTCCCTCACACTGGCACACCACACACAGCTACTGGAGATTCTGGAGATGCCACAGGTAGATATATACATGTACAACAGTCTGTTACCCGACTATATGAGATTAATGTTCACTTACTCTAGCGACAGGGCAGTCAGAACAACACGTCATATTGTATCAAACAGATTGCATGTACCGATGGTCCGTAGAGAGCTATACAGGAGATGGATAGCGTACTCGGGTGCAACGACATGGAACAGTTTACCGCCAAATGTAAGAATAGCACCCTCAGTGGCAGCATTTAAGAACATGCTGCAATAATCCACTATGGAATTGATCAGGACTGGACCATATAGACGATGCTGTGACTAGTGTAAGTTGTAATGAAATTGTAAAAAGTTAATTTTGAAGCTATTGTGTTATCAGGACCCCTGGCCTCTCCCACCTTGAGCACTTGAAAAGCGGCTATGGCAGAAGTGTAATCTTTCAAGGCTAAATAAAGGTCAAAAAAAAAAAAACTTGTCATTTGTGGCAACATTCCAACATGTTCTAATCTAAGGCCTCCCTTAATATCAGTTTTGCCAAGACATGCCGCATAAATAACATACATGTATTTAATTTAAACAGAAGAAAAAACAGGGGAGAAAGAAATAAAATTGGTCTGCCCACTTTTTAAAAGTAAATCCCTAGGTGCCTGCCAACTTGAATTTTTTTCAGGACCACAATAGGAAATAAGATAGGAAATAGGAATGTAATAGGAAATACGCCATTAATTTTCCATAGCCCAATAACGTATACATGTACTTTTTTTATAGCTTACATGTCCACAAATTTGCATACAGTTATTTTAACCAGGCACAGTGATAAGAGTATAGATTTACTAAGACCCGGTTTACACGACGACAAAAACCTGGCGTACGATAATGGCGTACGCACGCGATCGTACGTCCGTTTCGGTTTACACGGAGCGGGACGGACAGCGCCGGGACTCCCGCAGCGCTCCACACTATCGTGACCCCATTTGACCCGCCGCGAGCTTTGACATAGCGCTATTTTCAAAATGGCGGGAGAACAGGCTCTTTTTCTGTTCTTCATGCGTCAGATGTTGCTATTCTTCTTTTCGCGGATGTACTTGCGTCGCCGGGCATTGCGTAGAAGAAGGGTTGGACGTCGCAGGGAGCGGTACCATGAGATCCAACGGGCAGCAATTTTTGCAGTCATTGCAATCATTCAAGCTCAAGGCGGGATCGATCGGTCAGTGTGGGAACGTGACAGTTAGCGCTATTGCGCACTTCTGCCATGGTCAGTTGCGGCAGTCGCGAGCAAACAGGCTCAGCAAAACAACAAACAAATCAAATACGATAAAAAACAAAAGGAAAACCGAAACGGATCAGAGAAAACAGAGTAAAGATCAGTAACACGGCGTGGGTTTTCACAGGCGCGGGAAGAAGAATGGAATTTGCATATGACCCCTGACCTCCTGCAACAGGGAAGTGCTTGCAAACGCCGTTCGTACGATCAGTCGCGTTTACACGAGGCGGGCAGGGATCCTGACTCCCCGCTGGGCGATCGTACACGATCGTACGCCTGCCTTCGAGGTGGCGTACGCAAATTGCGTACGATAGGTGCGTAGGATAGATGGGGCCGGTTTACACGCTGGAAAAAATGGTCGTACGCAATTGTCGTACGATCGCGTGCGTACGCCATTATCGTACGCCAGGTTTTTGTCGTCGTGTAAACCGGGTCTTACACTACATACCCGTAGCCAGGATTTTGAATGGGGGGGTTCTTCCCACTGCTTGAGGGGACCTCGAGCGCCGTAGGCGCGAGGTTCCTATAAATTTTTAAAAATGAACCTTCTAAAATGGCATTTTGTGCGTTTTTGAGAGGATTTCAAAGAAAAAATCAGAGATAAATTGTTATTCAATGACAAAGGGAGCAGTTTTTCTACGATTCCAGTCCATCTTTTCAAGAAAAATCTTGGACCTTTACATAAAAAGTGGACCAAAAAGTGGACCTTAACATAAAAAGTGGACCAAAAAGTGGACCTTTGAGCTTGTGGGGGTTTCTTCTGAACCCCCCTGGCTACGGGCATGCACTACATTGTGTATATATAGTGTCTTGTCAGGATTGACTTGAAGCTTGTTTGTTTGATACTGACTACCTGTTGTTTGTACAGCTGATGGACACGTGTGTGAGGAATGGTTACTATGAAGAAGCCCTGGAGCTGGCAGCTCATGTCAGCAGACTGGAGAAGAAACACTCCAACATCCCTGTCATCATGGTCCGTATGCTGAAATTACATTGAATTTCCCTCTATCTTCTCTGTTATTAAAGCTACATGTAATACTATGTACATTTTTGTATTTACTATATGTAAAATATGTGTATATATTTAGTAAGACTTTGAATGATGTAAACTTTATTTTATTGATATATTTTGTCTGACCCTTACCTCTTACCTGATAGCCTAAATGAAAAGTGGCTAGCTTGCCAATTTGAGCTTTCGTGAATGAAGAATGGTTTAATGAACAGTCAAACAAAAACTGTCCATTCAAAACATTGATGAAGAAATTGCACCTTGCACTTAACCTGTCCATGCTGCATAGTACATTTATACAATGAAAGTTTAGGCACGCATTGCAAGATTAGGACAATTTTCAAAATGAGCTTTCGACTTGTACACAATTATATTGCCATGTTTGTAAATGCAGGTAATATAAAAATTATATTAATGATATCACAAATGTTCTAAAAAGAACCTGTGAATATTAACGCCTGGAAACAGTTCATTTCATATTTCCAGTTTTACCTCACAAACTATATATTGAACACGTAATATGTTTTGATGTGTTAAGTGTAGAATCCTATTTTTTTCCTGCCCAGCATGACATACATGATGATAGCATTTGTATCAGATACATGTATATAATTGTTGTTTCTGTAGGATATAGTGCGGGAAGTTTCCACATCCACTGCACTGATGCTGAGTCAGCTGATACAACAACTACGGACCAACATCCAGCTGCCAGCCTGTCTGAAGATCATCGGATACCTCCGCAGAATGGGAGCATTCTCTGAGGTGGAACTCAGGATCAAATTCCTGCAGGTAGTCAGGGCATCATTATTGACATTAATTTTCAAATATGTTGTCTTACAAATACTTCTGCATTCTGTTTTTGGATATTAAGTGGTCGTCTGACAGTCCCAAAAATAAGCATCATTTGGAACCACAAAGTCACTGTGTACATTTGAGCATGCATCCCAACACACATCAGTAACATCAGTTAAACAAATTACAACACACGTCAGTAACACACATCCCAACACACATCAGTAACACACCTCAGTAACACACATCAGTAACACACATCCCAACACACATCAGTAACACACATCAGTAACACACATCCCAACACACATCAGTAACACACATCAGTAACACACATGCCAACACACATCAGTAACACACATGCCAACACACATCAGTAACACACATGCCAACACACATCAGTAACACACATGCCAACAAATCTCACAGTCCGACACATATCAGTAAAGCCCCATTCTTACATACAATC
>NW_017804254.1:1755352-1757371 GCF_001625305.1 Branchiostoma belcheri | reverse complement strand
CAGAGAAGCGGCAGCGCTTCACAGCTCAGCCGGAAGAAGGGGAGGGGGGCGGCAGCACCTTTCCCGACGACAGCGCGTCATCCGACGATGGCGGCGATGGCTTCAGCCCCCTAGAGCCGTTTGACCCGACAGCCAACAAGGCCAAGGAGCCATGGGAGGCCGATGATATTGTCATTCGGTTCTCCGAGAAGTACTTCAAGCACGAGAACCAGTGCAGGGGAGAGGCTCTAGAGAGCTGGCAGAAGATGCATGACTGGCCAGACAACAAGCCGGACGTCATGGTGGCACCGGTCCTGAACGATTTCTTGTCCCGTGCTGTCATCGAAAATGACAAAAAGCAGGGTGAGGTGATCGTTTCTCACGATAAAGCATTGAAAGGGGTACAGTCTAATCTTGTACAAGTGGCTTGCCCTTTAATGAATCTTTGGCAACTCATTCAACGTTGTGACAAGGATAGTTTTGAAGAGTTTCAAGTGACAATGAATGATTGTGCTAGTTCAGCCATGGCACTTCTGGGATCAGTGAATTCACAGTTGTCATTCACCCGACGTTCCTTTGTGTCCGAGTCTTCTCAGAAGAAGTTCAGAGACATCTTCAAGAAGCCTTCAGATCATCCCCAGTACCTGTTTCCACCAGATCTGGGCTCTAAGGCTAAAGAGATGGATTCAGAGGACAAGGCCGTCTCCGGGCTGCTGCAGAAGGAGGGGTCGACCAACAAGGCTTCAGGGTCATCCCAGAACTTCCGTCGAGGCGGCGGTGCCGGTTCAGGCGGTAACAGGGGAAGGAACACACGTTACTTTCCCAGAACCAACTACAGCTATGCAGGCAGCAGCTACCAGTCACGTCCATCTTACTACAACTCATCCCGGTCCTTTCGCTCCAAGCCGGCGGGGGACGGGAAGCGACAACAGAAGAAGTAAGCATCCCATCTACTACAGAGAGCGGGGCCCGGCGTTCGACCGAACTGCAAAGTGTACCTCATCCGTCTCCGCTGCCTCATGCCGGCAGGTTAGCCCACTTCCTTCATCAGTGGCAGCAGGTGACTACGGATCCATGGATCCTTCAATGTGTCCAGGGGTACAAGTTGGAGTTTGCGACAACGCCGCCAATTCAGGGACGTCTTCCACTGTCCCGACCGAGAGACGACGCACAAGCGGCAGTCATAGACGAGGAGGTAAGAACCTTACTCACCAAGGGAGCAGTTACAGAAGTTCCCTACCATCACACACAGTTTGTTTCAACTTTGTTCACAGTACCCAAGAAGACAGGCGGTCTTCGACCTGACGTTTCACTGGAGAGGAAGATTCTACCAGTTTCAGTGCCTACCCTTCGGCATCGCCACCGCACCTCGTGTCTTCACCAAGGTGATGAAGGTACCCATCGCACTTCTGCGTCGGCGAGGGTTTCGTCTGGTAGTGTATCTCGACGATATTCTAGTGATCGCTCACTCAAGAGAGATGTGTCGGAAGGTGCTTCAAGCAGCCATCGATCTGATCTCCAGTATGGGATTCGTGCCCAACTTATCCAAGTCGGTACTGGAACCGACTCAGCGTATCACCTTCCTCGGCTCAGGCATCGATTCAACACTGATGGTGATGTACCTTCCCGAGGACAAGGTGTCAGCTCTACAGCAGATGGCGGACACACTTCTGTCAACAGATTGCCCGGTGTCAGCAAGAGATCTTGCAGGGATCATCGGGAAGCTACAGGCCACAGCACCGTCGGTCTGGCACGCTCCACTTCACTTCCGGAATCTTCAGCGTCTGCTTATCAGAGCTCTGCGAACGTCAAGAGGTCACTGGGAAGGTCAAGTCTCTTTGACAGCAGCCGCCCGCACGGATCTGGTCTGGTGGAGAGACCAGTTGGCCAATGCGAACAGCCGACCGATTCTCGCTCCCTCAGCGGACTTGGAGGTGGAATCGGATGCGTCAGGTACAGGTTGGGGCGGCTTCTGCAATGGCGTCCACACCGGAGGCCGTTGGACAGAGAGAGAGAGCAGAGCTCACATCAACGTCCTAG
>NW_017804254.1:1754378-1755332 GCF_001625305.1 Branchiostoma belcheri | reverse complement strand
ATACTTCTGCATTCTGTTTTTGGATATTAAGTGGTCGTCTGACAGTCCCAAAAATAAGCATCATTTGGAACCACAAAGTCACTGTGTACATTTGAGCATGCATCCCAACACACATCAGTAACATCAGTTAAACAAATTACAACACACGTCAGTAACACACATCCCAACACACATCAGTAACACACCTCAGTAACACACATCAGTAACACACATCCCAACACACATCAGTAACACACATCAGTAACACACATCCCAACACACATCAGTAACACACATCAGTAACACACATGCCAACACACATCAGTAACACACATCCCAACACACATCAGTAACACACATCCCAACACACATCCCAACACACATCAGTAACACACATCCCAACACACATCAGTAACACATATCCCAACACACATCCCAACACACATCAGTAACACACATCCCAACACACATCAGTAACACACATCCCAACACACATCAGTAACACACATCAGTAACATGTTTATTTCTACAGGCCAGAGACACGTGGTACAAGGGTATCCTACAGGCCATCCCCAGGGACGACCCCTACCATCACATCACCAAGGTGATCGAGGCCAGCCGTGTGCACCTGTTTGACATCATGACTCAGTACAGAGCCATCTTCTCCGACGAGGACCCTGTCATGTCCACCATCCAGGACAACTCACCCAGCGAAGGGGCTCTGTTCTATGGCTGGGTGGTTCAGAAGGTACAGAAGCTGCATGTCTTATTCGTTGTCTTTCCATTGATGCAGCCAGAAAATTCATCAATTATGAATATGATTGAATTACAAAATGTCAACTTTGACCAATTGCTCATGTTGTAAGGTCACATGTCCTCAGCAGTATTACTATAGGCTGAAGCACACAAGAGCTATCTACCATCCAAAATTCGTGACCCTAACATGTCTAGATTTCAGATACCAAAACCAGAATT
>NW_017804254.1:1753096-1754358 GCF_001625305.1 Branchiostoma belcheri | reverse complement strand
ATGTACTTTGCCTGTCCTTCAGCCTGTTTCATGTGTTCTGCAGGACCGTGTATGTACTTTGCCTGTCCTTCAGCCTGTTTCATGTGTTCTGCAGGACAGTGTATGTACTTTGGCCTGTCCTTCAGCCTGTTTCATGTGTTCTGCAGGACAGTGTATGTACTTTGGCCTGTCCTTCAGCCGGGTGGGAGCAGACTTCAGGGCACTGATCATCCCACTCTTCCAACAAGCGGCCATGAGGAACTTTGTCAGCACAGTGCAGGAGGCCACAGGGAAGTTCCAACAGGACATGGAGGCCTACACACTGGTGT
Organism: Branchiostoma belcheri; assembly: GCF_001625305.1. Lineage (NCBI taxonomy): Eukaryota > Metazoa > Chordata > Leptocardii > Amphioxiformes > Branchiostomatidae > Branchiostoma > Branchiostoma belcheri. The sequence continues at coordinate 1,754,050 of NW_017804254.1, read as the reverse complement.
CCATCCCTGGGCTGCTGTCTGGGACAGTCATGCCATCCATCAGTCAGGTCAGTAACACACATCAGTAACACCCATCAGTAACACACATCAGTAACACACATGCCAACACACATCAGTAACACACATGCCAACACACATCAGTAACACACATGCCAACACACATCAGTAACACACATGCCAACAAATCTCACAGTCCAACACATATCAGTAAAGCCCCATTCTTACATACAATCCAGATAACCAAGGCCTTCCAACCACTCCCAACTTTCCAAGACCATTGTTGGAGACAGCAAGGTTGGCTGTTGTTGGCAATTGGTTTACAAGGTTGATATCTTACATGTATTTGACAGTGTATGCTAGGGTTTTAGGAGTGAGCAGGAGGGCACTGTGTATCTGCTAACTGCATGTCCATTGTATGTTCCAGTCGGGTGTTGTACAACTGCCTATGGGCCTGTTAGAGTTCCCCCCATTGGCTGCTTACTGCAACGGCCTCCTGACGGGGTTTAATGAGCTGCGCCTGTGTGCTCCCATCGGAGTGGTTCCTGAACTGACAACAGTCCTGCAGACGTCCCTGTGTAAGGCAGCGGACGTCATCCTGGCTTTCCACAGGTTAGAGTCCTGGGAAACATGAAATGTTTTGGGAAGTTTTGCTTTTGTAGTTTTTGCAGTCACCTTTCCACCACAGAATCATGTACTGCAAATACTGTATGTCACTTAATGTTTGCGATGGAAAAAGTCTGAGAAAAATACGCAGAAGTATACATTTGTGGTGGTGGCAGGACAAAGAAAGTCGGCAAATTATTTGTTCACAGTAATTTCTGCGGTAATGATACTCTCATCTGCCGAATAAACATACCCCCCGGAATAAACGTACCCCCCCGGACAAATCTTCAAAATCAAATAAACATACCCCCGGAATAAACGTACCCCCCGGAAAATTACCAAAAATTGACC
>NW_017804254.1:1748144-1753076 GCF_001625305.1 Branchiostoma belcheri | reverse complement strand
TCTGCAGGACAGTGTATGTACTTTGCCTGTCCTTCAGCCTGTTTCATGTGTTCTGCAGGACAGTGTATGTACTTTTATATGTTCTGCAGGACAGTGTATGTACTTTGGCCTGTCCTTCAGCCGGGTGGGAGCAGACTTCAGGGCGCTGATCATCCCGCTCTTCCAACAAGCAGCCATGAGGAACTTTGTCAGCACAGTGCAGGAGGCCACGGGGAAGTTCCAACAGGACATGGAGGCCTACACACTGGTGTCCATCCCCGGGCTGCTGTCTGGGACAGTCATGCCATCCATCAGTCAGGTCAGTAACACCCATCAGTAACACCCATCAGTAACACACATCAGTAACACACATGCCAACACACATCAGTAACACACATGCCAACAAATCTCACAGTCCAACACATATCAGTAAAGCCCCATTCTTACATACAATCCAGATGACCAAGGCCTTCCAACCACTCCCAACCTTTCCAAGACCATTGTTGGAGACAGCAAGGTTGGCTGTTGTTTGGCAATTGGTTTACAAGGTTGATATCTATTTGACAGTGTATGCTAGGGTTTTAGGAGTGGGCAGGAGGGCACTGTGTATCTGCTCACTGTATGTCCATTTTATGTTCCAGTCTGGTGTTGTTCAACTGCCTATGGGCCTGTTAGAGTTCCCCCCATTGGCTGCTTACTGCAACGGCCTCCTGACGGGGTTTAATGAGCTGCGCCTGTGTGCTCCCATCGGAGTGGTGCCTGAACTAACGACAGTCCTGCAGACGTCCCTGTGTAAGGCAGCAGACGTCATCCTGGCCTTTCACAGGTTAGAATCCTGGGAAGCATGAAATCTTTTGGGCAGTTTTGCCTTTGTAGTTCTTGCAGTCACCTTTCCACCACAGAATCATGGTACTGCAAATACTGTATGTCACTTAATGTTTGCAATGGAAAAAGTCTGAGAAAAATACTTATGCAGAAGTATACATTATTCATGGTGGTGGCAGGACAAAGAAAGTCGGCAAATTATTTGTTCACAGTAATTTCTGTGGTAATGATAAGTTTGCAGTACAGAAGTGACAGCAAAATCCGCAAATATTAAAAGTAAATGCAAAAAATGTCATTTACAGTATGTGCTTTCACTATATTTAGAATGCACTATTTTTGCTTCTCTGAATCACTGTTAAGATTTTTTATGATTCAGTATTATTATTTCTTACATGCCCTGGTGGAATGACAAGTCTCCGTCTTCACCTTTCAGAGCGGAAGAATCGGCGATGTCCTCCAGTGAGAAAGAGTTGTTTGGCCAGCTGTGCTCCAGTTTTGCCCATAGTCTGGTCCCCTTTGTTAACAGCTGTCTTCAGGTGATGTACCCAGCTGCAGCTGTAGCCCAGGTGCTAGGAATACCCACCGCTGATGTTGCCAAGGTGATTATCTTTTACATGGTCCTTTTTTCGCGACATATCAGGGGTGGTACATTATTGTGTGCTGTCTGCAAAAATTGTAAGAATTGCATGTAGGAATGTATCCACAGGTTTGCAAGAATTCTAGGAATTGTACAAAAATATTTCCACAGGTTTGCAAGAATTCTAGGAATTGTACAGGAATGTTTCCACGGGTCTGCATAGTGTTTTAGCACAATATCTCAAGAAACTTGAATTTCTATGATTTTTTTCTTTTGTATCAATGAACATACAATTTACTGGTGCTTTATGATTTTGTCTGTATGGTGGCCTTGATAATGAACACCTGCTTCAGGCCAATGAATAAATAAATAAATGGCTGGCCAGCACTTGTAAGTTACCTTAATTGTTTGTAACCTTATAGTAACTGTTGTATTTGTGTCCTAGTTGTCGGTGTGTGCTGTTGATGTGGAGACTATAACCCAGCCTCTACAGGACCTCTTACCTGCCACAACACTGGACACCACCGGTCTAACCAGCCTTCTCATCACTGACATCCCAGGTGGGAGCTACATTTGTAGCTAGACACATAAAGCAGTTAGAAACAATTATTCCATAGACACAGGAAAGCAAAGTAAAATGTTACAATAATCATTGAAAGGCCAACTGTATTCTAATGATTTTGGCGATGTACATGTATCATCTGGGACATACCATATTGAGAAGATGTCTGCAAATTACAAGATAGTATATTTCTTGTGATTTGTGATGCAGCATTTTGCATGTTGTAAAATGTGTAAATATCCATGCCAAAGATTAAGTTGGCCAAATATTTACAATGTGAACAAATTGAAATGATACACCTTCAGTTCTGTTTCCACTTTTGGTATAATTTACTCAAATTTTTATCATAACAGCTGGTATTCAAGTGATGAACATGATAAGGTATTGTATCCTAGGGACCAGGGATTTTTACTAAAATTCACCAATACTGCACTGATGTGTATTTACAGAAGCTTCGGAAAGCACCAGGGCAGCAGACAGTTCTAGCATTGCACAGAGCAGCATGGAACAACTACCAGTGACAGGGGAACCTGTAACATCTGCTGAAGATGTGAAGGAGCCTGATGCTACATCTCCAAATACAGCAACACCCACAGATACAGCAACTACAGATACAGCAACCTCAGATACAGCAACCTCAGATACAGCAACCTCAGATACAGCAACCTCAGATACAGCAACCTCAGATACAGCATCCCAAGCTGCAACAGCATCTAATACACAAGATACAACACCAGAGACAACCTCTTCAAATACAGCACCCACAGATGCAACATTAGTGTCTGTTACAGCACCCCCAGTTGAGTCCATCCCACCACCTGACACCACTCCTGCTGACCTGGACAGGCCTGCCAATCAAACCAATGTTGGCATGGCAACCATCAGTAATACTCAGCAGCCATTGGACAGTGCAAGTAGTTTACCTCCTACAGGAAGCAGCAGGTCTGACCTGCCTCAACAAACAGTTGCAGAGTACAGTGATGATGATTTGGGAGAGGACATACCCAGGCAGTGAGATTCTTGTTCCACTCTCAGTGAGGACCCCAAAATGTTAGCGATTCCCACAACTTGGTTTGTGAGGAACATTCATAATTTAGTGGATATAAAACTGCAGACTTAACTTTCACAATTGAGAAAATGGTTATAGTACCTCTTCTGGTAACTGATGAAATGTTCATATATATACTAGTGACATACACAGTATGAGATAAAAGATGAGAAGAGGGCGCATAGTAGAAGTCATCATCGGCAACGATGGACAACCACGACATACACAGTAGGTTAGAACTTAGATAAAGGTGAATATTATCAGACATGAATTCTGTAAATTTTGAAATAATATAGCTTGGCCAAGCTATGGGGTAATAGAACTCTTGTTTTATACAGGTCTACAGGTATTGGAGTATTTGAATAATATATAGTTTATAAAGTAAAAGGAAACATAATGAGTAGATAAGGCATGTTTTGAAAAGAATACAAAATACAAAATGTATGTCTAGTATGATGTTTTATTCTGATCAATGCACTTTAAGTGAAATAGATGTTATAACTACTTTTAAGATAACAAATCAACATGTTATGTTACATATACACTGTACTGAACTTTATATACACTGTACTGATACAATACGTTATGACCAATACAGAATGTTTTAGATACATGTAGAATGTGTATCAACAAATTCTTCTGGCTAATTAGTAGTAATAATACTTACTTCTCAAAAACAAGTCAAAAGACTTCCCCACAAAACTCGAGACTTTAAACAGTTAAATTCTCCCCATATAAAATTGGTGGGTCACATTATTGTTAATGTACAAAACAATGGCACACAATCATTTTTTTTTGTTAGATTGATACATGTCATGGGTAGCTCAACCCTTAGGGATTTTCCATCAGAACTTGCAGTTCAGCAAATGCAAATTAATGCAACATATACTTCTACAAACAGTAATAAAAATCCAACTGACATGTAAGAAAGAGATAAAACGACTAACGCGACAGATCAAAATAATATTATCTTAACCAATCAGAGAGTGTTCGGCCGCACGTCGGTCAAATGCTTGCACATGAATGTAAGATGTCTTTTTTTCCATGAGCGAAGCATGAGGGCGGCGGGGCTATGCCAAGTCGTGCCAACTCTGGGGCAAATATACAAAAGTAATGCCCTCTGCACTGGTGTTCCAGTGCTGAATCAGCGGTCAAAATTGCGTCAGCACTGGAAATCCAGTGCTGAATGGCTCTGTTCCAGAGCTGAAGCTCCCTCAGCACTGGAATTCCAGTGCTGAACGTTGTCTTCTTAAGGTCTCGGACCGGAGTTTCCCTCCGTATTTCGAGCAATTTGACACCCTCAGCCCGACGGGCTGTCATTTCTGTACTAAACGCGGGTCGGAATTTTTCACTCTTTTGGTGGAAAGGGGTGCCGTGCCGCTTATCAATACACTTGATTGATATTTTCTGCGCCCAATTTATTTAGGGGTAAATAAGGCACATCAAAGTACATTTTTAAAAAAGGGGTAATTTTTTTCGTCATTTTTAACCACGGCTGCATGGAAAAACGAATTTTCCCAGGGTAACGGCTTAGTACTCGAAGAAGCTCAGAACCTAATGTTTCCAAAATTTGAATTTAATTAAAATCGATGCGATAAGTTTATCGCTATCTTCGATGGCCCGAACACACCCATAACGCATATAGAACGTACAATCCCGGCGGTCAGGCGAAAAGGCCACATAACCATCCGCGCGGACGAATACCAGGAAGTCTTCGCTGGACCACCAACATTACGCCACCTATAAAGGCTACAACTAACAGGCTTTTCAGAAAATACAAATATATGTACACAGATGTTACGATTTCAGGGATATCGCGGCCAAAACATACCATTCAAAGTCACGTTTCCGGCGATTTACTGCGCACTTACTTAGACTCTGGTCAGAATTAAACTCCGACCCGGAACCTTAAGGAGATTAATTTTCATAAAAAAATTTTAA
>NW_017804254.1:1746992-1748124 GCF_001625305.1 Branchiostoma belcheri | reverse complement strand
GATGGACAGGTTCAGTTGTCTCCGCATCCCTCTAGGTCAGCCTCCCTCCCTGTCAGATCATCCTAGAAGTCTGGTGGATGAAGCCCTCCCGAGTACACTTCGGCCAGGAGTCTCTACAAACAGAAGACTGACCAGTGCGCATGCGCAGCAAGGAATCATGGGAGTTTCATTCTTGGAGCTACCAAGTGAGAAATGGGGGTGGTCAGGCCCACTACACCTTATGTCATTCCACTGAAGGCTGACCTAGAGGGATGCGGAGACAACTGAACCTGTCCATCACTGACAGGTCAGTTCGTACAATTCTCATTTTCTAAAGAAGCTGCCCTATATTGTTTAAAGATAATTTTCTTTTTTGTATGTATTTTTAACCTCCTTGATGTAACATGGACATACCTCTTGGAAATTTGTCTTGTACAGGACAAAGTTTCCAACACAAAGGACACTTGTCAGCCTTGTTTGACTGTGTTCTGCAAGAAAGTGCATATACTTTTATGTGTTCTGCAGGACAGTTTAATACATGTAATAAGCTATGGCCTGTCCTTCAGCCTGTGTCATGTGTTCTGCTGTATGTACTTGATGTGTTATGCAGGACAGTGTATGTACTTTGCCTGTCATTCAGCCTGTTTCATGTGTTCTGCAGGACAGTTGTACTTTGCCTGTCATTCAGCCTGTTTGATGTGTTCTGCAGGACTGTTTGATGTGTTCTGCAGGACAGTTTAATACATGTAATATGTACTATGGCCTGTCCTTCAGCCTGTTTCATGTGTTCTGCTGTATGTACTTGATGTGTTCTGCAGGAGAGTGTATGTACTTTGGCCTGTCCTTCAGCCTGTTTCATGTGTTCTACAGGACAGTGCATGTACTTTGATGTGTTCTGCAGGACAGTGTATGTACTTTTATGTGTTCTGCAGGACAGTGTATGTACTTTGCCTGTCCTTCAGCCTGTTTCATGTGTTCTGCAGGACAGTGTATGTACTTTGGCCTGTCCTTCAGCCTGTTTCATGTGTTCTGCAGGACAGTGTATGTACTTTGGCCTGTCCTTCAGCCGGGTGGGAGCAGACTTCAGGGCACTGATCATCCCACTCTTCCAACAAGCGGCCATGAGGAACTTTGTCAGCACAGTGCAGGAGGC
>NW_017804254.1:1735165-1746972 GCF_001625305.1 Branchiostoma belcheri | reverse complement strand
ACATGTACAACTAAATGTACATGTACATGTTCCCGGTACATCATATGCCATTATACATGTTATACTCCAGTACCATTTTGATACCTTTAAGCTACTCTCATCTGCCGAATAAACATACCCCCCGGAATAAACGTACCCCCCGGACAAATCTTCAAAATCAAATAATTATACCCCCGGAATAAACGTACCCCCCGGAAAATTACCAAAATTGACGGGTAACCTGTGTCTCTTGTACTAAAATGCACCCTTACTGATATATGCACAAATCTTTAACTGTTATTTGCAATTAGGAATTTAAATAGACAAAAAAAAGAGCATTTAATATTTTGTATTTTGATAAGCACCACCCATGACAATAGAACATTCAGACAAATTTATGCACGCGGTGATTGCAAAAACCGGCCCGAAAATGACAAGTTTCTCGCTACAATATGCGTTTATAAACGTCTTCACGTCGATGATTTGTCAATTTTTTTCACACGAAGTTGAAAAAAATTACTGGTTTTCAAAAAATTAATAAACGTACTGTGCAAAATAAGAACGTACTGGGTGGATGTTTGGGCCCAAAAAAATAAACGTACCCGTATGTTTATTCGGCAGATGAGAGTATAAGTTTGCAGTACAGAAGTGACAGCAAAATCCACGAATATAAAAGTAAATGCAAAAAATGTGATTTACAGTATGTGCTTCCACTATATTTAGAATGCACTATTTCTCTTCTCTGAATCACTGTTTAGATTTTTTATGATTCAGTATTATTATTCCTTACATGTCCTGGTGGAATGACAAGTCTCTGTCTTCTTTGTCACCTTTCAGAGCTGAAGAATCGGCGATGTCCTCCAGTGAGAAAGAGTTGTTTGGCCAGCTGTGCTCCAGTTTTGCCCACAGTCTGGTCCCCTTTGTCAACAGCTGTCTGCAGGTTATGTACCCAGCTGCAGCTGTAGCCCAGGTGCTAGGAGTACCCACCGCTGATGTTGCCAAGGTGATTATCTTCTACATGGTCCTTTTTTGGCGACATCTCAAGGGTGGTACATTATTATGTGCTGTCTGGAAAAATTGTAAGAATTGCACAGGAATGTATCCACAGGTTTGCAAGAATTCTAGGAATTGTACAAAAATATTTCCACAGGTTTGCAAGAATTCTAGGAATTGTACAGGAATGTTTCCACGGGTCTGCATAGTGTTTTAGCACAATATCTCAAGAAACTTGAATTTCTATGATTTTTTTCTTTTGTATCAATGAACATACAATTTACTGGTGCTTTATGATTTTGTCTGTATGGTGGCCTTGATAATGAACACCTGTTTCAGGCCAGTGAATAAATAAATAAATGGCTGGCCAGCACTTGTACATTGTAAGTTACCTTAATTGTTTGTAACATTATAGTAACTGTTGTATTTGTGTCCTAGTTGTCGGTGTGTGCTGTTGATGTGGAGACTATAACCCAGCCTCTACAGGACCTCTTACCTGCCACAACACTGGACACCACCAGTCTAACCAGCCTTCTGATCACTGACATCCCAGGTTAGAGCTAGCTAGGCACTGTATATAAAGCAGTTGGAAAATCTGTAACAATTATTCCATAGACACAGTTAAGCAAAGTAAAATGTTACAATAATCATTGAAAGTCCAACTGTATTTTAATGATTTGGGCAATGTACAGTCATATATCATCTGTGACATATTGAGACATATCTGTGACATGTCTGCAAATTACAAGGTAATATATTTCTTGTGATTTGTGATGCAGAGAGAAGTCAGAAGTAGTTGCATATTGCATGTTGTAAAATGTGTAAATATCCATGCCAAAGATTATGTTGGCCTAATATTTACAATGTGAACAAATTGAAAATGATACACCTTCAGTTCTGTTTCCACTTTTGGTATAATTTACTCAAATTTTAATCATAACAGTTGGTATTCAAGTGATGTACATGATAAGGTATTGTATCCTAGGGACCAGGGATTTTTACTGAAATTCACCAATACTGCATTTATGTGTATTTACAGAGGCTTCGGAAAGCACCAGGGCAGCAGACAGTTCTAGCACTGCACAGAGCAGCATGGAACAACTACCAGTGACAGGGGAACCTGTAACGTCTGCTGAAGATGTCAAGGAGCCTGATGCTACATCTCCAAATACAGCAACACCCACAGATACAGCAACTACAGATACAGCAACTACAGATACAGCAACCTCAGATACAGCAACCTCAGATACAGCATCCGAAGCTGCAGCAGCATCTAATACACAAGATACAATACCATCAGAGACAACCTCCTTAGATACAGCACCCACAGATGCAACATTAGTGTCTGTTACAGCACCCCCAGTTGAGTCCATCCCACCACCTGACACCACTCCTGCTGACCTGGACAGGCCTGCCAATCAAACCAATGTTGGCATGGCAACCATCAGTAATACTCAGCAGCCATTGGACAGTGCAAGTAGTTTACCTCCTACAGGAAGCAGCAGTTCTGACCTGCCTCAACAAACAGTTGCAGAGTACAGTGATGATGACATGGGAGAGGACATACCCAGGCAGTGAGATTCTTGTTCTACTCTCAGTGAGGACCCCAAAATGTTAGGGATTCCCTCAACTTGGTTTGTGAGGAACATTAGTGGATATAAAACTGCAGACTTAACTTTCACAATTGAGAAAATGGTTATAGTACCTCTTGTGGTAACTGATGAAATGTTCATACTGGTGACACATACACAGTAGGTTAGAACTTAGATAAAGGTGAATATTATCAGAGATGAATTCTGTAAATTTGGAAACAATATAGCTTGGCCAAGCTATGAGGTTATAGAACTCTTGTTTTATACAATTCTACAAGTATTGGAGTATTTGAATATATACTAGTAGTTTATAAAGTAAATGGAAACATAATGAGTAGATAAGGCATGTTTTGAAAAGAATACAAAATACACATGTATGTCTAGGTATGATGTTTTATTCTGATCAATGCACTTTAAGTGAAATAGATGTTAGAACTACACAAATCAACATGTTACATATACACTGTACTGAACTTTATATACACTGTACTGATACAAAATGCTATGACCAATACAGAATGTTTTAGATACATGTAGAATGTGTATCAACAAATTCTTCTGGCTAATTAGTTGTGATAATACTTACTTCTCAAATACAAGTCAAAAGACTTCCCCACAAAACTCGAGACTTTAAACAGTTAAATTCACCCCATATAAAATTGGTGGGTCACATTATTGTTAATGTACAAAACAATCGCACACAATCATTTTTTGTTGTTAGATTGATACATGTCATGGGTAGCTCAACCCTTAGGGATTTTCCATCAAAACTTGCAGTTCAGCAAATGCAAATTAATGCAACATATACTTCTACAAACAGTAATAAAAATCCAACTGACATGTAAGAAAGAGATAAAACGACTAACGCGACAGATCAAAATAATATTATCTTAACCAATCAGAGAGTGTTCGGCCGCACGTCGGTCAAATGCTTGCACATGAATGTAAGTTGTCTTTTTTTTTCCATGAGCGAAGCATGAGGGCGGCGGGGCTATGCCAAGTCGTGCCAACTCTGGGGCAAATATACAAAAGTAATGCCCTCTGCACTGGTGTTCCAGTGCTGAATCAGCGGTCAAAATTGCGTCAGCACTCCAGAGCTGAAGCTCCCTCAGCACTGGAATTCCAGTGCTGAACGTTGTCACAGCACTCGGTCTCCAGTGCTGAACTCCTTTCAGCACTGGAGCAAAAACGTCTACAGCATGCTTTCCCATTCTGTCAGCCTCCTTCCACTGGCGTTGTGGTCCGCAGAACTGCTGCTTACTGCCACCGGCGTGGCGAGGTCCGAACAGTCCGTGGACCTCTCCGGTGGACCGCCGTTCGGTTGGTGGTCTCTATCATTCATGACGTTCTGAGCATGTTGGCCCTTTTTCTTCAGAGCGGCAAGCAGGTTCAGTTCCCCCTTCTCTTTCCCACATTTCCGTGCCCAGACGTGGTACAGGACGATGAAGATCAAGGCTTCCACCGTCTGGAAGATGGCGTACAGCGGCGGGAAGAAGAACACCGTGCCGACCTCCTGGACAGGGAACGAGAGCTTGAGGATGGACATGCAGAGGCCGGAGTTCTGACAGCCGGTTTCCATGGAGACCGTGCGGCGGCAGTTGTGGGGAAGGCGGAAGATGGACGCCATGATGTAGCCCAGGACGTAGCCACAGAACGGCATGACGACGGCCACCAGGATCAGGGTCCGCGGGATGGACAACAGCCGGTCGATCCCCCACAGGAACACGGCAATGCACATGCCGATCACCAGCTGCAGCAGCACGATCACGCCCCCTACCTGTCAAGAAAAGGACGACAGCTTTCGTGAACAAAGCTAGACGGTAAAGGAGAGGAGGAATTTGTATTCATACAATTTTCATCCAGCCGCCATTAAAGTACCACTTAGTCGGGATAAGGGTATTATTATCAATAGATTCTAGATATGATTTTAAGAAGTAAATTATATCCATACTTCACCTTCACATCGTTGATAAATCGTTGATATCTTTTCAAGGATTGGCCGCCTCGCTCATCTCCCAGCATTTATGAATAGATGCCATGCAGGCGACGAAAATAAATGGAAATGGGGTAATACTAACTATCATAAAGTTTTGAAAAATTATGGAAGGTTTTAAACTAACATGTCCTACCCTGAGGATGATCTTCGCCGCCCTGTCTGACCGGTACTTGATGTAGACGCCGACGGCGACCGGCACGATGATGCAGACCAGCGTGATGCCGATGGAGTCGTACGGGATGACGGTGTGCGAGTCCGTCAGCTCCCGCCCGTACAGCCACAGGCACAGCGGCATCATGCCCATCGCCAACGTCGTGGAACACACGGTCATGCAGATACTGGGGAAATGGAAGGATATGATCGGACCTCAGCAATACCAAGATATGCAGAAAAAAACTATCATTTTTCAAAGCTACTTGACTTACATGTATCATGTACCGTAACGTTACCATTAAATTGTTAGAGCACAGGACACACTTAAAAGTTTTGATGTTGCCAGACAATCCGCGATTGCGATGTGAATTCACTTCGGACGTACTAAGATTCATCTAATGTAGATTGACGTCTTTATTCTGGTCAGGTTGACTTTGCTGATTTTTTTTTTGGGGGGGGTCAATGTCAAATTTTGTAGATTACTAGTATTTGTAAATTTTCTCAGAAAAAAGGAAAGACCAACATCATCTCAACGTCAATCGCACGTTTCTACCATAGCATACGTTGAACAGATTTCACTAAATTCACCCAATGATTGTAAAAGTTCATACCTATCCCATACTAGCCACCCACCATTGTATTAGTTGCGTTAACCTTATAAAGGTGTAGTTATATACAAGTAGTTGCCATACTTTGTACCTGTTAGTGTACAATTGTTGTGAAATAATTATCATCATAAACTGTGCATACAATGTATGAAGAACATTTGTTTGTTCACACGGGACATAGCCTGGATGCCAGACCCAAAGCACACTGGACACAAAATATCTCAGTGTGCACACTGAGATATTTTGTGTCCAGTGTGCTTTGGGTCTGGCATCCAGGCTACACGGGACAACTAGTGTTAAATCGGAGATTTGTGTGGATTTTTTAACGGCGAAGAAGACTTGATAATTCCCGTACCTGAGATTCATGTCGCCCGCTGCCAGGAGAGCCAGAATGTTGGACACCTTTCCGCCGGGACAGCAGCCAAGGATCAGGACGGTCAGTGCCGAGAGGCCCCCCAGTCCTACCGCGTGTACCATCCCGTAAGCCAGCGCTGGCATGATCACAAACTGCGACAAAAATCCGATAAACATCCCGAACGGTTTCTTAACGTGCTGCAGTACGACGTGATACTCCATGGTGCAGCCGAGAGACAGCATCATGATCACAACAAACACGCTCATCCATATGTTCATGGTCAGGTTGACCCTGGGATTGATGAGTAGCGGGTTGAGCAGACTGCCCGACGTGTTGTTTACCGCCGTCTCGCTCCCTGGATCAGTCTGGTTCGCGAAGGGGCCGTCAAGTGCCACTCCGTCGGCAGACATTTTGTCAGGTCAAGTTTGATTACCAATTAACCCAAGAGCAAAGCGTCAAGAGCTCAGGAGCGACTTTGTCTCTTCTTCAGTTCTTATTCCGTTCGTCTGCCACACAAGAGATCGCTGTGGTTTGTATGCACCGCCCCCGCATGAGCTGTGGACCAGAATATCTGATGAGCTCTCGGAGGTCAAACCTTGTCTGCAAAATCTGTTGTCAAATTCCCTGCTTGACGAAAACCAAGTGAGCCCTCACGGTCACAGGATCCCGCAACACTCGTCTGTCGAGAGACGTAAACATCCCAAACTCTCACAGACAACAGGTCAGGGTGGTAAAATCCGCAAATTATCTTGAGATTCAATCCCAGATTCCGGGACAAAAACCATCACCACATGTTGCTCCCAGGATTAAGGATCTCCTTTCATGTTAGCCTCATTTGAATAAAGCTCCTCATTTCGGATTAGGTAAACGTAGTGTGCTCAACTGAAAAGCAGAATTCAATAGTCGGAAAGCATTCGATATTTACGGTACTTACGGCGTCATATTTTAGCCCACTGCGCACGGCAGCTCTGTGGCCGTTTGACCTATGAACCTAAACATAGCAGTGACCTTGATAAGGGCATATGCAGTTTTACATTACATACTGACTGGCAATCTAGGTCAGGTTTTCCTGCTGTGTGAGACCTGATCAAAATGATTAGATGTTGGATCCCCTGGCGGATAATGCGGTTAGTCACGGTACATGTAGGGCCATGTAGGGACAGTTCGACATTTAACGAGCGGGGTGGGGAAGCTCGAGACTGGTTATGTACCAAAAACTCTATTGGTGATGAAGGGCCAAATGGCCAAATATTGGAACACGCGCGCGTCCGCATTAACGGACGCACGCACACACACGCATAAACACGCACACACAAACGCGCACGCACGCACACACACACACAACGTTACACGCACGCCATGGCGCGCTCATCTACGTAGCTACGTAGCGCGCTCATCCGTAGATCTTTCTCACACAGGCGCTAGGCCACCGAGTTTTTGTTGAAAACTATGTTGTTTTGTAAACCATTAAAAACTATTTTACAACTTGATTGTTTTGCATATGTTTTAACATGTGAACATACACCATGTACTCACTCAGTCCGTTGCAATCATAATACACAAGGAATGAACATGATCCGTTTGCGCTATCTATCTCGATATAACAAAACGCCGATCCAGGAGTAACAGCTAGGTAATGAGTGTGCTTTTAATTGTGTGATTCAGCCGACGAAGTACCCAGTATGTGTTATATATATATATATAAATTATGTAGTTGTTTATTGCAAATTCCTGCCCGAGGGCTAATTACATACAGACATTGACAAGTGTATCTACGTGTACGATATACTTATCAAACCTACTATCTCTACTTAAATCTAATAACGTTGGTATACATACAGGATAAAAAAGTAAATATGCAATATGTGAACAGGTAATAGGAACAATGTAACTGCTATTCTAATCTATTCTATTCTATTAAACTATTCTTGTCATGCTATTAGGGGGTTTGACTTCTTCTCAGGAGGCAGTGGGAGATGAATTGTCCGACTCTTTGAAAAATAAATGGGTTGGGGGACTTTAGCAATAATATAGTCTTTTGTTGTTGGTTGAGATATGAAAAACTTGTGGAAATATTGACGACATCTTTGAATAACTTTTTTCTTTCAAAATATAATGAGGACACTGACAGATAAAATGCATTTCATCTTCCACTGCTCCCTCTGTACAGTATTTACAAAATCTTTCGCTTACAGGCAGTTTCTTATATCTTCCTCTCTCTATCTCTAATGTGTGAGCGCTTAGTCTCATTTTACATAGAGTATGTATGGGTATGGAGAATTCTCGGGAATCTTTCAACGGACTGTGTTCACGGTGTGTTGTGTTGAGTGTACTCAGGAATCTTTCAACGGACCGTGCTCACGGTGTTATGTGTTCAGGGTATGATTCTCGGGAATCTTGTACGGGGTGCACAGTGAATTTGTTGTTCAGTTACCTAAGTACATATTTAAATAAAGTAACAACGATCTCAACAAAAACTCGGTGGCCTATCGCCAATGATTTGAGCTGGTGACGTCACAATGCCCGCCTCTGGCTGATCTTTTAAAGTGAGAACGATTACGTTTTAAGTTCCGCGCTTCAACGGAAAGCAGATAAAATTGCAATTTTCAGTCATGGCTGGTAGAGAATAAACCTGGCATTCCTGTCCAAGCTTGTCCGCTCCCGAGATATATTTTGTTGTGCAGGAAAACCAAGCTAAATGTTGAATCATTGGTTGAAACGGAGACCTGGTCCGTACTTCTGGCGACTACGGAGGTATAAATGGGCATTTACTGAGAGAAGGCTGTACGGTCTCGGTGAGATATAAAAGCCTGAGATTGTGTCTTCTGATTCTCTTCTCACTAGTGCAACTTATTTGTCTGAACATTGAAAACTAGTTCGAGCACGAACTGGAAACATGCTTAGGGAGGAAAGCCAAGAGTGACGTCATCAGAGGCCCTTTTTTTTACTAGAAAACAGTCTCCTCCTCAATGCGGGAGTCGCTTTCAATGGTACAAAAGTAATTTCCAGGTGCACCTGATGCAGACCAGTACAGAAAAACTATGTTACGGCTATTATGACGTCAGTAATGTTTAGCATACACACTTCGAAGGCCATGTGACTGTGTTCGGGGGGGGGGCGTGGGGAGGGGGGCAAATCAACTCATTTTAGCGACGGTCACAACTCGCCGTACGTGCTTCTGCGTGCTGTCTACGTGCAAAAACGTGGGCAAACGTACGGCATCCGTGCGTGGTGAGTACCGCCTCCGTACGGAATCCTACGGATTTGGGAGCACGCAGACACGCCGTAGAACCTTAAGTGCATGTAATACTTTTTCTACGTGCGGTCTGCGGATTTACCACACGTGCGTGCGAGTACGTGCGACGCGCGTGCCCCGTACAGCCTATGAGCGTGCAACGTACGGACTCCGTGAGTCTAACTTCACTATTCTCACGTGCAATTGCTGTACGGACAGCGCACGAAGCACGTCAGTGCCACGCACGGTGCTTGCGTCATCCGTGCTTACTCCTCACTTCCCAGTTGACCTGCTCAATGACCACGCAGAACACACGTGCACCACACTAGGTGCTCCGCACGTGCAACGCACGCGCAACGCACCTTATTTCTACAGTATATAAAGACGACTTGACGGGCGACTGCCAACTCGTCTCCAAGATGCCCAGGAAGGCTCAGAAGAAGTCTACCAGACAAGATCCAAAGAAACGGGCCGCGGAAGACACCAGGGCGGCTAGTGATGATGAAGTTAACAGGAGGTGCACGCACTTACAACGTGCGAGTGAGTAAGGAAACCGTGCGCACGCCGCACGTGTAGGTACGGCCTGTACGCGGCAACGTGGCAATCGCACAGATCAGAGATCGTACGTTGTAAGCACGTACAACTCACTTACCACTTGCGCAACGTACGATGCACGCAACCGCTGACGGTCAGGCGTGTCGTGCAGACCACGTACGTACACCTTGCGAGTGACGTACTCCCTCGGCCGGCCACCCTACGTTTGCAGAAAAAACGTAGCAGACGTAGCCACGACAAAAACGTACGGACAAAAAGCACGCACGGCGAGTTGTGACCGAGGCTTTTATGACATTATATAAATATTATAAAACTTGCGAAATCCGAATTATTTTTGCTCTGGTTGGACGTGGGGTACACACTTTACTGGGTTAAAACAATTTTTCACTGTCACAAATTTTTGCAGGATGGGTTGGATTGAGGGGGCTCACCCCAGTTTATTACCTTCGCCAAGAAGGTTATGTTTTCAGTAGCGTTTGTCCGACTTTCTGTTTGTCTGTGAACAGCATAACTCAAGAAGCTTAGTACGCATTGTCATGAAACTTGGTAGGTGGGTAGGTCTTGATAAGACCTAGAAATGATTAGATTTTGGGCCCCCTGCCAGCTTTTGTTGGTACTGCAGCAGAACTTCCGGTTTTGATATCTCGCAATCTGGACATGTCAGGATCACGAATTTTGGTTGGTAGATAGCTCTTGGGGTAGGGAAGAAGTGACATAAGTTTGGCCCTCCTAGCGCCTTGTTCTGGAACTGCAGGAGCATTTGTTGAAAAATTTTCGAAGGATGATAACTCAAGAACTGGTGGACGGATTGCCATGATTTTTGGTATGTAGGTAGCTGAAGTGATGCTTGACACAATCAAATGATAATTATGCAAATCAGGAGCTAATTTGCATAATTAATGAGGAAATTCTATAAATCTGCTTCGTTCGATAATAGGACTATGAAACACGTGTGACATGTAATAGAGAACAAAAAAAACATCTGAGGATATAGATTATGTAAATGAAGACCTAATTTGCATAATTAATGGGAATATTTTATAATTTCATAGTTGTAACTTCTGGGAATTTCATACTTGCCACATTTGGAAGTTAAGTGAAGGCGAACATCAATAAACATAATTTATTCAAATCATGACCTCATTTGCATAATTTATGAGAAAGTGCTATAATAGCCTTTTTGTGAAGATAAGGTTGTCATTGGGTGGAAAATATGATCAACTGATATAATCCATGCTAATGAGGCTCTTATTTTCAAAATCAATGATTAAAATTGTATGATTCTTCAACCGCAAGGGTTAACATCATTTGGCGAAGGTATGAGATCGTGGAACTCTTGTTTTCATTGGGTCTCAATTCGATTCTGCATACCCTCAACTCTAGCGACCGTCTCTTTCAGGAAATACCTCTTAAGCCAAAACACTCTGTTTGCAAATGAAGGATATCCCTCTAGCTACGAGAACAATAGAATTTCAATTTCTTTCACCTCTCACATTTTAGTAAATTTTAGGGGGAAAAAGAATTTTTCGATGAAAAATGATGCCAAAAATTGACCATTTTCACGTGGAATTAGACCCATCACCCAGAATTTAGCCACTAATATGACTTATATGGTCGGAAAGAGAAAACCCTTATGTATTATTAAGAAAAGTAAAAAGAAAATCCTAACAAAATCCTAACTATCATAATAGCCCGTATCGCGAGGCCTAGCGACAGCACCCCCAGAACGCATACAACGCATATCTAGGTCAAAACGAAGCGGCGGGCTAAAGGTGGAAGGACACCCGGAAGTAAGCCTCGAGCCCGAAATCAATTTTTACCCAAAACACGCCAATTCTTACACTTTCCACCCATGTTAATAGTTAATACCATTCTGCAGCAGATTATGAGAAATGTAAACTCAAACATGAACCATCGGAACCCCTTCGTCACTTTTTTTCTTGGCCCCCTGTCGCGGAAGAATTGGTGTGTGCACCGTGTAATAGCCCTCCCTGATCCTGCCCCCACTGAAGGCCCTCCCTGATCCTGCCCCCACTCGTAGCCCTCCCTGATCCTGCCCCCACTGGTAGCCCTCCCTGATCCTGCCCCCACTCGTAGCCCTCCCTGATCCTACCCCCACTCGTAGCCCTCCCTGATCCTGCCCCCACTGAAGGCCTTCCCTGATCCTGCCCCCACTGAAGGCCCTCCCTGATCCTGCCCCCACTGAAAGCCCTCCCTGATCCTGCCCCCACTCGCAGCCCTCCCTGATCCTGCCCCCACTCATAGCCCTCCCTGATCCTGCCCCCACCCGTAGCCCTCACTGATCCTGCCCCCACTCGTAGCCCTTCCTGATCCTGCCCCC
>NW_017804254.1:1718092-1726813 GCF_001625305.1 Branchiostoma belcheri | reverse complement strand
CCATTTTTTGGATACTACTGCGCAACGCAAATGTGGTGTCTGCCCTGATCCTGCCCCCACTCGTAGCCCTCCCTGATCCTGCCCCCACTCGTAGCCCTCCCTGATCCTGCCCCCACTCGAGCCCTCCCTGATCCTGCCCCCACTGATAGCCCTCCCTGATCCTGCCCCCACTGAAGGCCCTCTCTGATCCTGCCCCCACTGGTAGCCCTCCCTGATCCTGCCCCCACTCGTAGCCCTTCCTGATCCTGCCCCCACTCGTAGCCCTCCCTGATCCTGCCCCCACTGAAGGCCCTCCCTGATCCTGCCCCCACTGGTAGCCCTCGGCGTATGAACCGACAAAGAAAACATTGATTGTGCGGTGAAGTCTTTGTTCCGATTATGTTTCCGCTAGAAAATAATTTGATATTGCCTACTATGCATGATGCAGTGGACCACTATTTAAACAGTGGTCCACTGCTTAGTAAAGCCTTTTCGACATAGCTGTCAAGCAACCTGTTCGGTGGGAAAGCACTCTACCCCACGCGTGGAATTTCATTCAACTCGTAGCCCTCCCTGATCCTGCCCCCACTCGTAGCCCTCCCTGATCCTGCCCCCACGCGTAGCCCTCCCTGATCCTGCCCCCACTGGTAGCCCTCCCTGATCCTGCCCCACTGAAGGCCCTCCCTGATCCTGCCCCCACTCGTAGCCCTTCCTGATCCTGCCCCCACTGAAGGCCCTCCCTGATCCTGCCCCCATGGTAGCACTCCCTGATCCTGCCCCCATCGTAGCCCTCCTGATCCTGCCCCCATCGTAGCCCTGCTGATCCTCCCCCATCGTAGCCCTCCGTGATCCTGCCCCCACTCGTAGCCCTCCCTGATCCTGCCCCCACTCGTAGACCCTCCCTGATCCTGCCCCCACTCGTAGCCCTTCCTGATCCTGCCCCCACTGAAGGCCCTCCCTGATCCTGCCCCCACTCGTAGCCCTCCCTGATCCTGCCCCCACTCGTAGCCCTTCCTGATCCTGCCCCCACTGAAGGCCCTCCCTGATCCTGCCCCCACTGGTAGCCCTCCCTGATCCTGCCCCCACTCGTAGCCCTCCCTGATCCTGCCCCCACTCGTAGCCCTCCCTGATCCTGCCCCCACTCGTAGCCCTCCCGTGCTCACGGTGTTATGTGTTCAGGGTATGATTCTCGGGAATCTTGCACGGAGTGCACTGCACAGTGAACTTGTTGTTTAGTTACCTAAGTAACTAACGATCTCAACAAAACTCGGTTGCCTATCGCCCATAATTGTACAATGTACTATGTCGCGTATCATCCCTGTTTTACATACAGTTACTGCTCAGAACAATTGTTCTTTATGTCTGAGCCGACTTAATTTCATTAGAATCGACCGAGGGAAAAACGGGGACTCGACGCTAATATCCTGTGCCCAGCATGTAGTCATCAGGACTGGTGATTGGAATGATTTACGTCATTTCTACATCCATATGAATGAAGACAAATCCTTTAATAACATACATGCACACACTCTACGTCAATCCTCCACTTTTCGTGAATCATGTCATTGTCAATTCTCTCTTTGGAACAAAATGGTTATTATGCCGTTCGGCTCAGACTCCATTTGCAGATGGGATCGAATCCTAAATAACATGCCCCTATGTTGTGTCTATGGGAAAGGTGAACCTCACTTCGAGTCACTCGGGTGAAAATGAGTACCTAGCTTCGGTTAGGGACGTGCGTCCCTCGAATAGGACGATAATTGGAGGTCCGGCGTTTGCAGAGATCTGCACTCATGCATGTTAAAGATTGAAATTCTTAATTGACTCAACAAAAAGTGCAGGGACTTTTGTATGGTCTTCTACAACTAAAGATCTTACAATGCTAAATACATTGAAAGAATAACGCCATCCTACGTACAGAATATATGTATGTAGCAAATCATGTACAAAGGTACGGTCAGAATGTTTCCTAGCATATATGTTGTGAGATTGATGTTTACCGAAGGAAAACATGTTTTTGCTCTGTTTCCTCTTCTTCTCCAAACCAATAGTGTTGGGTTACACCATGTTGCAATTTTATAGCAGGAGGGATTTAGATTGCTATCACCATATACATTTGTATATGAATGTGTTTGAGTAAGAATTAACAGAGCAGACCATATGCGAAGGTTAACATTATGCATTTGCAAATGTTACCTTTCTAGTTTATTATCCTTTTCACAAATGGAGGAAAAGATTTCGGACCATATATAAACAGTTGGTGGGTTAACCCCCCTTCTGCCAATTAAGCTACAAATTACCTATTCCAAACGAATCGATTAATGACTCCCATGATATTACGTCCTGCCGTTTCCCATTTACCGTTCTCACCAAGAGTCTTTAACAATTAAGAGAGAGCGATATAGGCCCTCCCCTATCTCTTTACGATAAAGCTCAGGTCAGGACGCTTAATCACTAACTCATTGGATTCAAATTGGGAAATCTACCCGGCGCGGTTCTCTTTCTATTACCGGGCAATTACCTTCCCAAACCCCGGCAATTTGGCTCGGCAGCGAGCGATGGGAATACTGGAGCTTCCGCAGTCATGACGACCCATTCATTATGTCGGTGTGGCTCTAGTTTTTGTTTGACAATTGAAAATAAATTATTAGATAAAGTGATTTCAAGAATCTGAAGTTTTGGGTAATATTGAAATATGTGTGTTGATGACGATTACTGTGATGCAATCAATTATGATGCACCATTCAAGATTGTTCTCCGTGTGGGAATTCCACAGGGCCAAAACCGTGAAGGATAGATGGAGAGGGAAGCCTTGAACCGAGCTGGATGGAGGAGGATCATCGGTGGCACCTTAGGAGGATCAGATTATTGGGCCCTTGCATGTGGCCAAGGGCCCAATAATTACGATCATCGGTGGCCTATGCCCTGCATGTGGCCAAGAGCCCAAGAGGTACGTAGAGCCGTTCGGATCGCTGTGACATCTCTCAACGCTCTCCAGGGTCTTCCTTTTGAACAGTAATCCAACATCTGGAAATAATGTCTCAACGATCTTTAGATGATTATATATTTCGACAATCTTTCTCGACGCTCCTCCATTGACCTTTCAATGACCTTAAAGTTCTTTCAGTGATCTCAAAAACCCTGTTTGTATGATGGTCGCTCAGTTGTCACCCAGCGGCCTCCAAAACTTTTGTCCGTGCTGAGATTAAGAGCAGATTTCCACTTCAAATATAGGGACAGCCGAATTACTTTTAAAATATGGTCATAATCAATCGGTACCGGTACAGAAGTGCTCTAGAAGTGCTCAAGAAAATCTCGGTATCAATGGCTGCGCTTTGATACTGCAACTGCAGATATTATAAAAACTGCAAGATGACGCTTTTACTACATTGCCCAACGATGTTAATACTAGTGTTGATCTGCAAATCAATTACTGAACTAGTAGGTGAATAACCCTGTACATTCTCTGTGTGCACTATGTACGTAGGTAGTGTTCATCACCAAGGACAGGTATGTTTGTACATGTGTTTGCGTAGATAGTGTTCATCACCAAGGATAGGTATGTTTGCATATGTGTGTGTGTGCGTGTGTGTGTGTGTGTGTGTGTGTGTGTGTGTGTGTGTGTGTGTGTGTGTGTGTGTGTGGATAGTGTTCAGCACCAAGGACAGGTATGTTTGCATATGTGTGTGTGGATGGATGGATGGTCTTCAGCACCAAGGATAGGTATGTTTGCATGTGTGTGTGTGTGTGTGGATAGCGTTCAGCAACAAGGACAGGTATGTTTTCGTGCGTGTGTGGGGGTGTAGGTCTGCATGGCAGTATCTTAATCCACAGGCTGTGTCGCTTTTTTTAGCGACAAAGTATAAATAATTACGTGTTTTCAACGTGAATTCCTCTTAACTTGATAAATTCTCTATTATTCTCTATTTATTATTAACAAAAACAAAAGCCGTCCTGGCGTCTACGCCACACTTTGTAAGCAGACACACACGTAATCACAACACTACAGAACAATGTACATTCAAATGTATATTACTCTGCACATAAAACCCCCCATTCCCTTACCTCCATTTTGGACGCTGCCTACCAGCTGGGGTTGTGTGGCGTTAAAACGTAGTTGATATACCGTTTACTTACCGAATGCCGAGACAAAGTAGTATCTAATCCATGAATAGCTGACCCCGGACAACATTTATGATGAATCTTACAATTTCACGCTGCGTTAAGCACTAGCCGCCACTGCACGTATAATAGGGACATCTCCGGGCATTTAAATCACATTAATGTAAGAATCATAGATACCACCGTAAGGGGGGAAATGGCCAGGCTTATAACGGCCGCAGGCTGACATATCACCACAGGCATTGTGTCCAACGTTAATGTTTTTTAAAAGAGCCATCAACAGAATAACTCGCTGCAGTCTGTCACTAGCTATCAGATAGTCCCATAGAACCATGCATCATACATGTACCTCGGTTATACGTAAAGCTTGCTGAAGCTGTTTTGCGCAGTTAAAGGCACGAGGTGATTATTTGAAATGATCGATCACTGATATTATTCGTCGTTGCCGTTGGAGGCACACGCAAAGGCCTGTGGCAGGTAGAAGTGTTGTTAGTGCGATATTAAACGACGTTAGGGAGAGACTCGGCAACATACAATGTTTGTAAGCTAGTATGTTACTCTCCCGAGCTCCAAGCAGAGGTTTTGGCTTATTTTTTGGCGTGCTTTTAGTTTCTTTATCGGGCTTTCTTTTTTTGCACCGGTATCAAGTAGACGTTTGGGTTTTGGCTTATTTTTGGCGTGTCAAGTTCAGGCTTTTTTTAATCTGACTTTCTTTTTTGCACTTGCATTGTATCATTGCTTTCTTTTACGCCAAAAAGAAATACCAATGCAAAAAAGGAAGACAGCCCGATAAAAAAGCCTAAAAGCACGACAAAATGAGCCAAAAGCCAAATCTCTGCTTGGAGAGTACTAGTATGTAGCCTGTCGATGAGGTGTTATAATTAATATACAAGCAAATTCGGTGGAGCAAGGGGACTTTATGTTGACCGCCTGTATCCACGTTAGATACAGTTGGATACAGGCAGCCAATGGATACAGGCGGCCAACATAAACTCCCCTTGCCCCACCGAATCTGCTTGAAGATTAGTTACAATAGCACGAGTTCTAATACAACCAGGTATTATACAGCGCCGGCGATGCTTCAATGAGACCGCTATATGTTGATTAGAATAAAGTACTAGTATGCTCATTGACTTTGTATTACGTTGCAAGCTAGATCTCTTCCGATTTTCCTTTTTATTTCTCTTAAAGTGTATGGGTAAGTGTTACTTATTTTTCAATCACCATTTTAACACTAAACATCAGAATCCAATGTATTTTAATTAATAAGCTTTTGAAGGCTCCCCATGCACTTACACGTAAGTGACTTCAGGTTAAGAAGTAATTTTAAGACCTCTGACTTTCAAAGTCTGTTTGTTACGATGTGTAGTACAAGCGCATGGTTGGCAAACGATCCCAGCATGTCTTTGTATCTCTAATACAAATCCAGTTTTACAGTATCGTAAAATCATGCGTCAAAGGCAATAACGTTCACTATACGGCATCGATAGTAACCTCAGTGACACCAGTAAAACGATAGATAGAAAGACAAGCGCGTACACAAAGCTAACTTGTCTGGGCATGGTTTACGTTTGATAATTAAGGAGATCTGGATCCGAGTTGAGCGATTGGCGGGAATAGCTGATACCGTTCTAAAATCAGTCAGTAGTACAGAGATCCTGGTATACAATCTACGTTAAATTAAGTTCATAAGTGTAAGATGAAAACATCCCCGTGTTAACGTGATCGTCTCTAAAGCCTCGGTCACAACTCGCCGTGCGTGCTTTTTGTCCGTACGTTTTTGTCGTGGCTACGTCTGCTACGTTTTTTCTGCAAACGTAGGGTGGCCGGCCGAGGGAGTACGTCACTCGCAAGGTGTACGTACGTGGTCTGCACGACACGCCTGACCGTCAGCGGTTGCGTGCATCGTACGTTGCGCAAGTGGTAAGTGAGTTGTACGTGCTTACAACGTACGATCTCTGTGCGATTGCCACGTTGCTGCGTACAGGCCGTACCTACACGTGCGGCGTGCGCACGATTTCCTTACTCACTCGCACGTTGTAAGTGCGTGCACCTCCTGTTAACTTCATCATCACTAGCCGCCCTGGTGTCTTCAGCGGCCCGTTTCTTTGGATCTTGTCTGGTAGACTTCTTCTGAGCCTTCCTGGGCATCTTGGAGACGAGTTGGCAGTCGCCCGTCAAGTCGTCTTTATATACTGTAGAAATAAGGTGCGTTGCGCGTGCGTTGCACGTGCGGAGCACCTAGTATGGTGCACGTGTGTTCTGCGTGGTCATTGAGCAGGTCAACTGGGAAGTGAGGAGTAAGCACGGATGACGCAAGCACCGTGCGTGGCACTGACGTGCTTCGTGCGCTGTCCGTACAGCAATTGCACGTGAGAATAGTGAAGTTAGACTCACGGAGTCCGTACGTTGCACGCTCATAGGCTGTACGGGGCACGCGCGTCGCACGTACTCGCACGCACGTGTGGTAAATCCGCAGACCGCACGTAGAAAAAGTATTACATGCACTTAAGGTTCTACGGCGTGTCTGCGTGCTCCCAAATCCGTAGGATTCCGTACGGAGGCGGTACTCACCACGCACGGATGCCGTACGTTTGCCCACGTTTTTGCACGTAGACAGCACGCAGAAGCACGTACGGCGAGTTGTGACCGTCGCTTAACAGTAGACCCCCCCCACACACACACACACAGCAATATTTCAACCTGCGCAGCTGCGTGGCCCATGGGCTGAGGGAAATGAGATGTGCGCCGTCCTATACACTATGTGGTGTGGGAAGGATGTTGTTATATACGTCTAACAACTTTAAACAACTAACGTTAACTAGTAAATGAACTGTTTTTTCTCCAATATTTTGAACTTGATTTCACGTTAGCAAAACCCAACTAGCTGACCGAGTGCGGACTAAAGCTTGCAGAAAAATCAGCACGACCTTACTGATGATCACTGTCAGAGCGCGCGGAGAATTCATGAACGTGAAGACGTGGAAGATTCCCAATTCTTCTGGCGAAAAGTTTTAATTTCACGGCTGAGAAGCCTCCCCGAAGCCCCCAACAGACTCGCCGGACTACACAGAAAATCCCGCGCGGACGCTGAAATTTATTTATCAAATCTCGGAACGTTTGAGACTCCCCCCGGTCTGCATGATTTAACTTTGATTCGACGGAACGCTTTTTGTGAAATTGTACTGTAATGTGTTTCCCTACTGACGAACCGCCACCTTTTAACATTTTTAGTATCCCAGGAGCTCTGCGAAGCGCTAAAACTCGATAGCCAAATGAAGTGTAAGACTGGAATTAATTACTCACTTTAACTAGAGTTTAAAGGTACCTTCACGGCTCATGTGATTTTGTATATTGGGCTCCATTTCGTCTGATTACCTGGATATGACTCAAAGCCCAACTTGCCAGCACGTAATTTGTTGTAATGGAAAATGAAATGACGTGTGAAGAGAATCGTAAATGTAAAGATTGCTAGTTGTTCATCAATGTCCTGTGCATAGCGAAGTGAGAAAATTCCCATACACGGGTTATAGGGGGTATTTCATGAGAGGGCAGCAATGCTTGGTGTATCCGCTACGTTAAACCCGTGGTCGGGTGCACAATTCACCGCACTGTACTGCTTGGGCGGCGGTACATGCCGATTTTATTTGGTGTCAGACAGCACTCAATTGTTGTGTGGAGTTATTTACGTGAGCGCGCGTGTGACTTTATGGCCTTTTGATCCCCTGGCAGTTAAAGATAAAGATATAACGTTAAAGAAAGATATTTTACCCGACATTTATTAGTTTTGGTAGCCCAATGCGGTAGATTTTTCTAAAAAGGGGCGTGGTCCTATAACTTTTGGAGACGTCATCATGACGTCACCAAAATTTGCATAAGTTAGTGTTTTCCAATAAGGTACTTCCTTAAAAAAATCAAGGTCCATACTTACCTAGCTATATGTAATATTTTTAAACACCCCAAAGTCCTCTCACCCTAAGAATCTGTAATATTTTAAGTACCAAACCCATGTCTTTTCCTTTGCACACTCACAAATCAGCTGCCTATAACTATATAATTTTCTTGTCGTCCTATACTTTATTTTTGTTACGTTTTAACACAAGCGCATTGCTAGTAATCCTATATATGTTCGTGGCGCTCAGAAGAAGGCTGAAGGCTGGCTCAAGATCGGTGCAAGATACACTGATGGCACCCCTGCATTTTAATGGTACACTCCATTCCCAACAAGCACTTCGGTGGCGCAATGAAACAACACACGAACACCCGGAAGTGCCGGAAGTTTCTGAGAAGACAGGAAAGAGCTTACCGGGCCGGGGTACCTGTACGTGATAGTACGTTAATAGTAGGTGAGGGCCGTGAGTCGTGATTTCTGTAACGTCGCAGCACAGGGAACAGGTGGGTACAGAGCTGAATATAGTCTGTTACGCTGATAATTATATTTCGTATGTATGTTAACGTTTAACTTACTATATCAACAGCATGCATGTGGCCGGTTAGTGCAAATGAGACATATAAAACATAATTTGACTGTCGGATTATGTAAGTTATCGGAAACTGAAAACTGTACAGCAAAATTATTTCGACCGCCTCCGAATTAGATCTCGCCCCACTCTCCCCCTT
>NW_017804254.1:1706931-1718072 GCF_001625305.1 Branchiostoma belcheri | reverse complement strand
GCTAAAACTCTTCCCCCTCACCACTCTTGCCCCTTTGTAAACCCTTCCCCCACCAATCTCTCAACCCTGGGACCACCCTTTCCCTTCCCCCACCACTATTCTTAGCTTCCCTCTCCCCCCTCCTCCCCACTTTTGTTTCAGACTCTATACTAGAAGTTCTGTTTGTAGAACCTTCACAGCACTGTTAAAACACTTCAAGAACCTAAGTGGATGCCTTGCTGGTCCAGTGATTGCATGAGCACCTTAAGGTTGATTCAAGTAATGATTAACCCAACACTACTGCAGCTAAAGATCATCTCAAGAAGATCTCTAAAACTTGTTGATCTGTTACACCCCACAGTAGACAATGCGTAACTCCTTGACTGGCCCAACTTCTCTTGCAAATTAGTCAGCCTGTTCTGGCCAATTTAAACTACTAGTATTTTTCTGCCCCCTGCCGCCCTGTGAACAGTGCTAACACGGCACCAAAATGGTTTCCTTGGAAGTTGTAAGACTTCTGAGTACTCCTGTCTGCCCTAAGAAGTCCTTGATCTAAAAATAACCTTCTTAGATAAAGTGGTTTGGGTGCGGCCATGACTTGCAAAACAGATGTCTGATTCGGACTTAAAGTTTGTATTCTAAACTTTATTTCGATTATCAGTATTTTTATACTTGAATGTTTTTTGGTAAATGATATCTTTTTCTCATTTCATGTTTGACTGAATTTCTTGCTGTACCATTTTGTTAATGTCATATGATAATAACAGTTATTAACACTGTTGACTGAATGAAGCCATCTGTATGATTAATTCTCCATCCCTGGAAGTTAAACATTTGTATATAAGATGTGTGAAGGTTAAGTTTGCATGTCAGGCAATGATGGACAAAAATATCTCAAGGACCTAACCCTGTGAGAGAAAGCCTGTCCTAGCCAGGCCATGTTGTATTGTGTTACAGGTGTGCATTAGATAACAATGTAGACATACCGGTAGTTGTTCAAATAGAACCAATAACTGGAGGCCTGTATACTAGGCTGTATTTTTTGGCACCTAAATTTTGTGCCAAGTGTGGCCAGCCTGCCCAAATCAATGTAAGACATATATATAGCCGCTGCCATCCTGAATTTAACCTATATGTACGTAAACAGATTTGTTGGAGGGCTTGCATGGGGGTGGTGGGGTTGTCATTTAAAATTACACCAAAGTTTTCACCACGGATTAAGAATAACAATTACAAATTACAATGATTTTGGGTGGCTGCCTATGGATTACGAAGACTAAAAAGGCCTGATTACGCCTACTAAAAAGGGCATATGCAGGCCATCTTGTTGGGACCCCCATGCAGGCCCCAATAACTAACCCTACACCTTTTTCCCAAGAAACAGAAGATGGCCACCAAGCAGGAGAGATCTAGGCCCGAGTCAGCCTTCCAAGACAATGTGGAAGAAGGTGATAAGAACGACTCGAGAGTTCTCCTGGCAGTGTTTGTGCTCCTGTTGGTGGACCTCCTGGCCTTTACTGTCATCCTGCCCCTCATGCCTTCTCTCCTGGACTACTATGGGCAGGTGGA
This sequence comes from Branchiostoma belcheri, assembly GCF_001625305.1. Lineage (NCBI taxonomy): Eukaryota > Metazoa > Chordata > Leptocardii > Amphioxiformes > Branchiostomatidae > Branchiostoma > Branchiostoma belcheri. Next base: position 1,716,524 of record NW_017804254.1, on the reverse strand, counting down.
TCAGGTACATATTAACCATGTGTTGTAGAACGTAGGAGCTTTGATACATAAATAGCAAACCCATGCACCTGCAAAGTCTTAGATTTTAGAAACTGCAAGGAAACTTTATGCCGGTAGTGATATAGTAGTACATGTAACATTATGTACTTATGGCTAATGATTAATGGCATTAGACACAAGAGATACAATTTTTTTTCAAATTTAAACAATACAGTGAGGCATGGTTCTCTATTTCAACAGATAAATATATAAAGTATATATTATGTATAAGACTTTGAAAGGTTAATTTTGCATAATGGTCAAGAGTTATGTGTAATAATTCCAACAGTTATACAAAATTGTTCATAAGCCAACCTTATGCGCAGCAAATGGGAACCTCGTGCATGTAATCACAATGTGCATAACCCTTGGAACCTTATGCATAATTATGCATAACTCTTGAATGGTTGGTACATATTTCTTACATAATTTTTACCTATAATTTGCGATATTAACCCAACTGGGTGTAAGGTTGCTGAGGTCTGGGAGGTCAGTCACAAATTAAACTGGAGGGTTTTAGTAAGAAAATGGTGGATTTGACTCATGAGTGACAAACAATGATTATTTTTTGCTGTTTTAAGTGTTTACTATCTTTCTATCCCAGGGTGGCCTGTATGGAGCCATACAGGAATATGTGGACTGGTTTGCTCTTACTTTGGGTATTCCACAGACCAGGAGGTTTAATGCTGTACTGTTTGGAGGTGAGCGGTTTTAATGTAATGTTGTAATGTTTAAAACTGTTACTGTAACAATATGTGTACATAAACCTACTTACCTAGTGCACATGCATGGTCCTGTTACAGCATTTTAATTTGTGAGGCATATTTATATCATACACCTGTACAAGTCACCTTTTTAGGCCAATTTCTACAATTTATTCAGCCTGCAAATTAGACTGGTGGAGACTAGCCTAACCCCATATAACTCAATTTTTATGCCCAAAGCAGTATATACCTGATCTGAGGAAAGACTAATAATATGTGCCGTGTTGTCCCACAGGAATCCTGGGGTCCCTGTTCTCCCTGCTGCAGTTCCTATCGGCCCCTCTGATTGGTGCGCTGTCAGACGTGTACGGACGCAAGCCTCTCATGCTCCTGTCTGCTGTAAGACCAGACTATAGTTGTTTTTTTTTCTTTTCTACTACAATTGTCATCTCAAAACAAGGCTCTCCAAAACAAAACACTCAGTCATATAGGTTTTGGGTGACAGTAAGGACTGTAAAGACAGATGTTTGTTTACCTTAGACTTGAAAAGTTTAAGGTTATACCCATGCATTTGGGAAGCATTCACAAGGAAGATCTCTCATAAGCGTCATATATCGCTCTCTTACATATCTTTTGGAGTTCATTCAGTTCATGTTACTTTTTTTTTTGCAAATCAGAAAAAAATGAAGCGGGCAAATCTGTGAACCAAAAAATTAAATTGTTGTGGCCTTTGTATACATGTACATAGATAGTCAACATTTTCTCATATTATATTGGAATGGATGTAACATTTAGAGTAACTGTTCTGTACATGTGACTTGTGTATTCTCGCCTGTAGGTTGGTATAGCGTGCTCCTACAGTGTGTGGGCTGTGTCGTACACCTTTGGTGTGTTTGTCCTGGCCAGAGTACTGGGTGGGATCAGTAAGGGGAACGTCAGTCTCGCAACAGCCGTCGTAGCTGACCTCAAGTCTGCCAAGTCAAAAGGACACGGAATGGTAATTTCTTAACTAGTTTAGCTACATTTTATTTGTTTGTTTAGTGTAACATTGTCTGAACTGAATTGTTTGTTCTTCGGTGGCAAAAGTAGAATTTTGCTCAATATGCTACAATGTATAATTATTGTACTGCCTATTGTTTTGACACATTATTATACCGGGTAGTTGATCATAGCTTGTACCAAAGATATCTATTAAGAACAATCAATGTACATGTAAACTGAAGTGTGCATGATGTGACCCTGCCTCTAGACCTAGAAGCCCAGAGTTCGATTCCCAGCAGTTGTCGCTCACCCAAAATTCATGCTTCACTGGTACTACATGTAAGGGACCGGACGTCAAAGTGTGGTCCACTGTTCACTGTACCTGAACCTGTATTTTGTTTACTACATTTTGTATCTGACCCTGTATTTTCTTGACTCAATACCCAGGCTGTGATCGGTATTGCCTTCTCTCTGGGGTTCCTGGTTGGTCCGTCCATTGGTGCTTGGTTTTCCCGGATATCCGATGAGGGACACTTCTTCTCCACCCCAGCTCTGTTTGCACTGACTCTCTCCATCTGTAACATCGTGTTTATCACGTTCTTCCTACCAGAGACACTTCCAAAGGAAAAAAGAGTAAGTCTTCTACAATCTGAGCTTCTTCAAACTGATTTCAATACATTAATTTCAGATGATAAAATTATGTAACATCACAGTAATACAATAATTAGTTGGTTTTGACATTATTAATTTACCAGTAATTCTAATATTATGGAACAAATATGCAGAACATTGTGCAGTAATACACACACACACACACGTACACACACTAGAAAGCAAAATTTAAAATTGATTTGATTTGAATGTTACAAAATATATTATAAGGCCACTTTCATAGATTGAAACATATACATGTACAAATGTATGTACAAACTAAATTTAGGCATTGTTTAGTATTGAGGTTATCAATCACAGTACAAGTAGACTACATGATTGTAGATCTTGCAATGGCATTTTTATTCAGGCCAAGTCTATCGGTAACGGGCTGAGTGAGGCGTCCTTCCTGATCAACCCTCCGTCTCTCTTCAGTTTCTCTGCAGTCAAAAATCTGACAAAGAAAGGTAAGGAGTACAATATGTAGACTCAAGTATTGCAATTCTGTGCAAGGTTAAGACATAAAGTCTTCTTGTTTGAAATGATGATGAAACTGTGCTAAGAAATGGCAGTAAATGTCAATATCAGACAGATTTCTTCATCCAGTATTTTTTGTTTTGCCACCCTGAAACATGTCTTTAAAATAATAGCAAGAAGTGTTCATTTTGGATCTCAAGGAGAGCTGTTCCTGTCACATACAGCATCTCCTCCTATCAACTTACCTCCAAACTGCAGATGTACATTTTGTGCAATAAGGAATGGCTACTTTTTATCCTGTCAACAGGACAAATTTTCAATGAATCTTTCCCTAAATTTTGAAAAACTTCTGTAGTTTGATACACCAAATATAGTGCAACAAGTGAACAAGTGTATTCTTAAGGTCAAGTTTACAAAAAGTAAATATTGACAATTGACACACTAGTATTCCTGTAATACATGTACGTGCACATTATAATAAGCAAAAAAAATTGTAATACACATAACTTACCATGATATGTTGCTATTATTCTAAACTCCTATTTAACATTTCTATTTCATCCTGGAAAGGGAAGGGATAAACCACAAAATTGCCTAATATGCAGATCAGATGCTTGTAATTCTGGTATTTTCCAGAATCTTTGCAGGGCGGCTTGTTTCTTTTTGTTATATCCCTCCTAGATTCTCTGACAGATAGGCAATTTGTATTTCACACTTTTTACATCCGGTGAAAGAAGTGATAAAATCAGGTCTTTAAGTGTAATCTCCTGTATTTCCTTCTGGACTAGGCTTGTATCTATCCTCTCTCTAACAATGGAAACATTTCTCTTTATCTCGAACAGTTAAGTAACAAATTAGGAGTTTCTCTGTTGGACACAGAAATCCTGGCTTTTAGCTTGTTCTTCCACAAGAATGAAATCATTCTTATCAGATCATTCCCAAGAAATGGGAGTGTAGGGTTATCATTTGTTGGGTTTAATACTTCACTGTGGTCCCTGCTTTTCTATTAAGACTGTAACAACAATGGCATTTAAACTATTGTATGTACATGTATATTAGGTTTTCTCTGTTAAACTGTGCACATGAGGAATCCAGGTCATGACAGTACCAACAATGATTTTAACACGTCGTATAACTTCACATACATGTACAAAGCATGATTTTAGCAATTCAACCACTTGAATATGTATTATTTCACTCTGAAAAAAAAACATGATGGTAATATTTACTTTTAAAATATTTACAAGTATTAAGGAGGAAATGATTATTTGAATTTTCATCTCATCACTCCCATCTGGATTATAACAAATACAATGTGAAAGGTGAAAGTGTTGTCACATGCTATAAGACTTTGGAATAGTTATATGTCATGTTACAGTAGTAAAAGTCTCCAGAAAAATGGTATGAAATTATACTTGTGATATACACTGGACATGTGTTGACACACAAATGTGTGCAATTGTTTTAAATGAACCTAGTAGTCAAACAGCTTAAGAGAGAAGGATTTAATCCATGCAGTGTTTGTCTAACTGGGAGAATCTGTGCATGAGTTATGTTTGTTGATTGAAGTGGAAAACCTGGTTCCCATACCACCCAAATGGTTGGGGCTTTAGTAAGCATATCACTTCCACCTGACAACTAGTGTGATATGTCCATTAAGACAAGGCTTAACCTTATCTTTTAGAAATTCCAACAGGTTTTGTATTAGTACAAAAAAATGTACCTGGTCCAGGAACTATTGGTAATCCCCCCAGATCGATTCATTGTTGAACAACTTTACAACTTGGGACAATCTTGGGACAGTTTTAGATGCATGATACAAATTCCGGCTGTTGTCTAACAGAAAAGTTTGTCCAAAGCTGTCACAGTGACTCACTGAAAATTCTTTTCACCAAAACTAAATTGTTTCCCACACAGGAGCCACATTATAATCATTACATTAATGTTCAACAGAAAGATTGGTTACTCAATGTCCTTTTGGGGGGGGGGGGCAGAAGAATTTGTTACAAAGATTTAATATGTACAACATGGAGTTTTCAACACATTCTTTTGTACCTGGTACATGTGCAATACACCATTCTCTGTTCTGAGACTTTGACCCTGTTCAAATCTAGAAGGTTTGACCATCAACTCATTTCAGATTTCATCAAACTGATATTTTTGAATGTGAACATTGTAGATCAATTAGATTTTCTCCAAAATAATTCCCTTCAGCCAAAACCATGAGACTCAGTGTGAATGCAAAATTTAATTGCATGGGGTCGACATGGGTGAGTGTGTGTAAGAACTACAACTGGGGCAACTGTGGGCAGATTTAAAAGTAAGTGTTTGAGACAATGGACTGAGCTGTGGGATTGTTCACCCAGCTAAACATGGTTCAATTGTTGCCCCTTGGATAAGCATCTAAAAGGGTCCATGCAGTGGCAGATAATGATGAGTGATTTAGTAAATCCTGACCACAGTGGTCTCATCAGCAGTGGTATATGTTAGATTGTGTTAGAGAGATAAGTGCTAATGACTCTACCAGTCTGCCAGAGTAAATGCCTGAGAATCATAGGAGCATTCCACGTTTGGGAGCAAGTTTGTGTCTAGGTGGGATTGAAAGGTGTCAGAGCTAGACTTTTAAGTCTAAAAAGACACTCTAACCATATGGGTGACTCATAGAAGTCATTGTCATGTATTAGTTATAATTACCATGTATTGTATTGTGTGTTCATTGATGTAACATATGAATTAAGCCTCCCAGGAAATTTGTTTTAAGAGATCTCCAATGCAATGTCCCCCATGACCAGTATAATAGAAATGAGAAATGAAATGTTGAAGTATGGTGCAAAATCTATGTCAGCCACTCTTTTTTTATTTCATTTTTTCTGAATCTCCCATAAAAAATCAGATCTTCAAGTAAAGGGGTATCTCCTTTTCAAAATTTATTAAAGATAGCCCTATTGTATGTTGTACATCAGCATATACATGTAGCAACATAAGCTCAAATTTATTAACGACGTTAGAATCGGAAGCCATGACCACACTCTTATGAAGGAGGGGGGCAATACCATGTGTATTTTTCTTCCAGGATGAATTATACGTCTTCAAACATTGTTTTAAAGATGTGAACTTGAACTTTGAAAACCCACAGAACTGGAGAGCCTGCAGTCTCTGGGATCCACGTACTTCCTGTACCTGTTCCTGTTCTCTGGGCTGGAGTACACGCTCACATTCCTGACTCACAACAAGTTCCAGTATACCAGGTACATGTAGGCCAGGCCTAGGAAATAAAATGGTGTGTTCCCTGTATCCCGACCGACCCTAGAAAAAACTGCCGACCCTAGCTTTTTTTGTGTGTGTTCAAACTGATCAACATTTTCTAGCTCCATGATCTGACACCTAAGTGGTTGCATTATTCATTATATTATTAATATTTCTACATTGCAAAACAGTTAAGTCAAGCTTGTATGAGTCAGGTGAATATTGGTTATTTTAACTTTGATGGTACAATCTTCCCAGCATGCAGCAGGGCCGAATGTTCCTGTACATGGGACTGATCATGCTGGTGACACAGGGGGGGTACTCCAGGAGGATTTCACCTGGGACAGAGAAGAAAATAGCAAGCAGGGTAAAACATTCCTTCATCTACATGTAATCACCAAGCAGATCTTAGGGTGACAAATTGGCCAGGCAATATCCAGAGAGGGTCTATACGCCACCCATGGTCAAGGGGGACTCACTCTCCCAAATGGATATTGCCTGGCCAATTTGATACTGTCTTTTGCCTCCTCAGGATCTGCTTAAAGATTAGCCTTCATCATTACCTTGTAGTACTACATGTAGTGCTCCGAGAGTCAATTTTGATTACTGTATCATGTCGCTTAAATCCTTCCTTGCTGTCTTCTGCTCTTACCACTAACTGCTTTTGGTACATTAATTGAGGTACACAATATGAAGAAGAAGAAATATTCATGCTTTCAAGTACCAGAGTAATCAACCAAGGACTTATTTTTTCCTAGATGTATTGTAGAGTGGAACTCGCTGCCACCAGTACAGTAGGGGCATCCTCACTGGATAGAGCTTTAAACGATGTTTAGGTTTAGATGTTCAAAGGCTGCATATAACAAGTTAGTTGTTCGATGTAATACTGGCAGCTTCCATACACTGTGCCGCGTGGCTGTTGTCTTACACCAAAGGGCAGTTATAGCAGCTATATACATAATGTAGTATACAACAGAATTCACTGCAGGGAGATGGTGAAAAAATCTGCACAGATTATTGCCCAAAGCTGTGTTACATGCTGCAGGTGATATTGTTTCTTTCCCAATGCAGGGTATGGCCATCCTAGTTCCATCCTTCCTTCTGATTGGTGCAGCCGAGTCAACCCTGCTGTTCTACGTAGGACTGGGCCTTTTCTCATTCGGTAAGTGTCAGAGGAGGGAGATCCAACCCGCGGGAGGGCTGGGACTGAGGGGTATGCGGAATACACCGTGTTGTATTTTATTTATGCCATATGCACCAGAGACATGCGTTTCAATGCGAAATGTGCCAAAATTTGGTGTCCCTAAACAAAAAATGTAACAACATCAATTCCATCGTCCGAATCTGCCACACGCAGCTCAGGCGACACATTCTCGAATCATTCTGGAACATTTGGAATCCTGTGTGATAACCATTTAGAACCCCAGGCTGTACTGCTATAGTTATCAGATGTGGCGGAGGACCCGTATCGTATCAAATGTAGCAGCCCAGGTATGATATAAAATCTTTTATAGTGACGTAGTTGTTATTGTAACTTTAAAAGTGCTTAAAAGGAATCTTTGACACAAACACATACCGGTAATCAAAGTTAAGCACGTGACTATACATTTTGAATTTGACATAGAACGTAATTATAGTAGAAAACTAAGAAGCAGGATTTCTTACTCATACATGTAAATAATACTAAAACCAGATCTTGTGACAATGTACATTGTATTCCATTGATTAGTTCTTCACAGTGCATTCTATAACTTACAGCATGTTTGTATTGTTTCCCTCGTAGCCTCTGCAACAGTTGTCCCCTGTCTGACAGCTATGACATCTGCATATGGTAAGGAAGGTTTACTGTCTAGGTTAACACTTGCCAAATTGAATCAAAGGCTTTTCAAAAATCGACAAAGCAAGCATACAGCTTATTAATTACTCCTCTGTTTGAATGATGTCAAAAAAGGGCTAAGAAATCGCAGTAAATGTCAATTTAGACAGATTCCCTCATCCAGAATATTTTTTGTTTTGCCACCCTGAAATTGCATTGGATGCTTTCAACTGATGTTTTGACGAACATTTAACATTATTATTTTGGTTTCCGCAGGTGGTACAGACCAAAAGGGAACTGTGATGGGGATTTTACGTTCGTTGGGGGCTCTAGCACGAGCACTCGGCCCAGTGGCTGCATCTACAGGTAAATGGGAACTATCGTGACAGAGCTATAGACTAAGTAGTACATAGTACCAGAATTGGATAATCTTAAACTGCATGCATACATGACTACATGATAAGTTTACATGTAGTGGTAGTAGTAGTAGACTGGTTTATTAGAACTTTAGTTGTTACATAAATGCCTCCTGGTAGCCGTGACGGGCTGAATTGTGAGGCGGTTTTAAAAACGTGTCAGTCTAACTTAAGTAATTAAACATTTGCAGTTAAAAACGTTACAATATAATACAACGTTAAAATTGGCGTGTTCAATCATTAAAAATTCTAAGGACAATTACTCTAGTGCTATACAAAACAATATTCATATGTAGCAATGTCTGGTAGGGTTCAGTTATAAATTACTTATAGACATACTTGCGTAAAATACGAATGCATAACATTAAGTAACTGTTAAGATTTACACATGAACCAATAAATTTACATCTTATAAATTAGTTATGGACATACTTATAAAATACAATTGCTTTTTAGATTATTGTTTAAGATTTACTCTCAAAGAGGTAACAAAATCAATTAGTGGTAGTGTCAGGGCAACATATGCATGCATTGTTGTAGTTGTTGGTATCACAGCCTGAAACATGACAACTTGCAAATTGGCAAGTTTTGGCTAGGCCTAACCTAGCTTTTTTTCCCTTCCTACAGTGTACTGGGGACTTGGTGCTCTGCCGTGCTATGCGATGGGAGGTCTACTTTTATTTATACCTGTCCTGATGTTAGCTAAGGTACAAACAACCACAGACAAGACTGATGAGTAACTCACCTGCACTGTCTGTCCTGAATGTGACCAAAGCTTTTGTCCCTGCTATAAAGTAAATATTATATATTATACATTTAACTTTATTGGAAGACAATAGTTACTATAAGTTAGAGTAGTTTATCAATGAGTCTTACAACTGTGTGTGCCTTTGTGGAGTTGTTAGAAATCCTACTTTCCACTGGATCTTTGAATGACCATTGAGTGTGGATTGATATCTACAATGTATGACTTTATAGATTGAATATGATCCATGATGTTTAAAGTTAAAACTTTTGATCCAACACAAAAATTCTCTCACCTAGAGCTTTCAACCAGTCACTCTGGTCTTCCTCAGTAGACTGACCCAGTGAAGCTTGTCACGTGGCTTCTTTGAAGTGTGACGTCAACACTGGGTCAAAGGTATCTGGTAGACGATGTCGGCCCCCGTCGCGGTTCAATGTAGGGTGATGGGCCCTGATGTAAATGGCTTCCTTCACCCCTCTCAAGAAATAGTCTTGTTCAGTGTCTAAAATCCTTACAGT
>NW_017804254.1:1698750-1706822 GCF_001625305.1 Branchiostoma belcheri | reverse complement strand
CCCTGCCAGGAAACTTATATTGGTGAAACGGAGAGGTCTCTAAAAGCCAGGTTTCAGGAACATACACGGCCTAGCTCTGCCAGTTCAGAGGTGTCTCAACACATTCACATACATGTAGAGTCACCCGGACACCATGTCTCACTTGACACTGTAAGGATTTTAGACACTGAACAAGACTATTTCTTGAGAGGGGTGAAGGAAGCCATTTACATCAGGGCCCATCACCCTACATTGAACCGCGACGGGGGCCGACATCGTCTACCAGATACCTTTGACCCAGTGTTGACGTCACACTTCAAAGAAGCCACGTGACAAGCTTCACTGGGTCAGTCTACTGAGGAAGACCAGAGTGACTGGTTGAAAGCTCTAGGTGAGAGAATTTTTGTGTTGGATCAAAAGTTTTAACTTTAAACATGTAACTACCAACACAGATGAACTTTCATGATGATCCATGATGTTTAAGTATGATTTGACAGACAACTAAACACACTGGACTTACATTACAAAATGCACTTCTTTCTCAATGAAATTTGTTTTAATGCTTTTCAATGGTCGCTGGCTTAGTGGAAAGGGGGATAAAGTTATAAGGATGCAGACCTTGTGAAGGGAAAGTGCAGGTCTTAGCTTACATGTAGAATTGGAGAACACATTTTGTTTATCCATACCATGCTATGTCAATCCTTCAGCAGTAGCCACTGAAAGCAATAGCCAAAATAGGGTATGATGCTCTAGCTTATAGTGTGCCAAATTAGTCTTGAGAGTTTTGCAACTTAATTAGAAGTTTAAAGTTCTAATGATTATTGTAAAGGACTTATAATGGATCATTGTAGTGTATTGCAGGAAATAGAATCCAAGAAGTGCTAGCTTTGTAGCATCCAGTACTTATAATTTGTATACAATGTAGTTTTATTCCAAATTGTGCCAGCTCATTGTAAAAGTATCAAAAAAAGCTGCAGAAGAGTCAAGAAACTTGAAAACACTTGGAAATGATCTACTGCATACTGAGATTGTGAAAGAATTACCAGAAAATATGCACATGATATTTTTAATAAATATTAAGTGACTACAGCATACTTTGATTAGTACTCATTTCACAAGACGGATGATTGCTACTACTCATCACCATTATTATAGGCAATTTTGCGTCATCATTTCAAACGATTAATAATGTACAAAATTCATACAAGCTTCAATTCCTTCCTGACTTATTTTCATACTGGTTCTGACAATTCCATGCAGTCAACCCTGCACAAGCACCCATCAGTTCAAGCTGACCACCTGACTATAACAACCACCTGTTTATATTTTGGTCCATACCATAGGTACAAAATGTATGGATAAAATATTTTTTTCATTATATTTCAGTCCATACCATTGGTATGGATGATAATTATTGTTTTCTCTCGTGTTTCTTCTCTCATTTTCGTTAAATGGATTCGATTTCTTCATTTTTAGGCCAAATGACCTGAAATTTGGCATGGTGTAATACATGTAGAATGGCCAAACTACATGTAAAATACCCCCAGCAATATACTGGTATTGTATTGCAAACAATAAAGCTGAATACAACTTTGCATCAAGCAGATTCACCTTTTGACAATATTTTGTTTGTACTAAATGTATGTTTCAATTAATAATAGTATAAAAAGCTTATTGTTTTGAAAAGTTGAGATGGTATGAAAACCCTCCAGTGGCCTCCACTGAGTAAAAATTTTCAAAAGACCGAGCCACACTGGTATTAAGTTGTAGTATTCTGTTTTACTGCACCCTCCTCGCGTTTTCTTCATTTTTGGATAAACCCACATAATAACTGAGTCTTACATGGCATACTTAGAACAGGTATCTACTGAGATATCTAACTTGTTAAAGGGGACAAAGGCATTAACACACATCTCCAACAACTGACAGAGACACTTTGTGTTTTATTCTTAGAAAACTAAAAATGTGACATGTAATTGATAGAATCCAACATGTTGGGACCATAGGATATACTACATGTAGTATCATAATATATAGTAGTAGCAGATATCGAAAAAAATTCATTTATTATCAAAAACATGTAATACATATTTCACTTGTTTCCATGGTCTTGAATGTCTAAATTGTAACTTACTAGAAGTAAACTAATTTATGCTTTCTATCAGAGCCTATGCTCCAAGAATAAGGTGTACACATGGTCTTTACCTACATGTATATAATATATTACAACACATTTTGATGGACCAAACAAACTGGGAGGTGGGCATCTGATCAGTTACATTGCACATTGCACAATTTGCTCTGTTACATGTACTTCAGAATCTGCTTCATTGTCTACACACTACTTTTTACGCCTCTTTGTGGTTGAAGTAAGCTTGTTTTGCAGATGAGGATTACAGCATGACAAAAGATTTCTAAATGATCTCAGAAATCTTATTTTAGATCATGAACTCACTAGTAGAACACTGCAAAGACCTGCTTTACCCTCCTACTGCAACATCTATTCCCCACAAAAATAAATGTATTTACAGTCAATAGGATTTAATAGTGGCTCTTTTATTTCTGATGGTCACACCAGGGAGTCAACTCTACGTTACAGTCTAGCTTGACATTGTAGATGGTTGCCACAGCGCCCTCTACCTGCATCTTGTGGGTACTGACAACAGAGTACTGCACAGTGTCCACACCAGTGATTCGATCTCTTCTGAACTGCAGCTGCAGAGATAAAACTGTTAGAATTTCTGCAATTTTCTTAAATTACCAATTCTTTTACCATGAGTAAACTGGACAGTGTGTGTGTGTGACAGTCAACTGCTATTCATCAGCAATTGTGCACAAAATTATGACTCATGATTTTGTGCACAATTGCTTATGACTGACGATTACATATTCCAACTACTGTCCCAGGAATACTACAAATGTACGACTGGGGATTCTCTACAAAATATGGGGCATAACTTAGATGATGGACGTTCCTAGTGAAGTATCCAACATTATGAAACTTGATACAAAATTCTGCTTCCTTTCAATGATAATATACCAATATATTTTACATGTACATGAACCATAAGAGACTGATACATGTACATGTATTGTGCTTCCTACTCTTTGATATCTATTCTCTTGATGTCCCTCTGCTGCTTTTTAAAGCTCCAAGCAGATGTGAAGGATCAGAATGTTTTCTTACTGCAGTACTTGTCAGAGAAAACATTACAGTTTTGTATTCCAACATCTGCTTAGAGATTACTCCGTTGCAAATACAACAAAAGTACTGTCTCTGCATAGCACTAGAATTGCAACAGCTACATAAATACAGCATTCAGAGAATGGTGAACCACATTGGCAATGATTAGGTCCTACCAGGCTTTGGGAAGCTGCTGGAAAGAGTAGAAATCGGCCAGAAAGACAGATAACATGCCAGGGGAGTTGGTCTGCGCTGAGAGAACATTTGAGCAGCAAAATGTAATCTCTAGCAAACCAACTTCCCTGGAATGTTATCTGGCCAATTTCTACTTTATCTAGCCACTTCAAATTCCCAAAGCCTGGCAGAGGCTAGGCAATGGTGTCAATTCATGGAAAACTATGAAAGGTAAAGAAGGTAATGTCTTTGAGATACCCACCTCCTTCTGTGCCCCCACCCGCACAGTGTCTCTCTTTCTTCTCTGTCGATCATGTATGTGTCGGAATGTGTTGGTGTGATCGGTCTCAATTCCTTCTGGTCGGAAAATCTTAAATGAAAATAACACGAACATATAAGAGTACTGCGAGCAATGTTTTGACAGAAATACCAGTAATTATTTTTCTATAGTACATGACTTGTACAAGGGCAGGTTAATGAAAATTTCTCCTGATCTACTGGTTACTGTACAGGAGGCTGAGTTTCAACCTGTGCTGTACATGTATCTCTGTAAGTCACATGTAGATCATCATCATCATTCTGTTTTTTATCAAACTTCTAAAAGTTACAGTTACATGTAGGTTATGTATATGTGGTTGTTTTCATCTCTGAACTTTCTTAACCTGCCATTGTACAGTCTAACATCTTCAATTCAGCAAGGTCAAGTTTCTACAGGCTGTACTTTTGACAAGATTAGACAGATGGTCCAACACAAAAAGGGGTCAAACATACAAATATAAAGGAAACGTTTGTGTGTTGAATTAGTACCGCTGAGTTAATGTTGGACAAGTGGCCCTGACATGTGTCCTTCAGAACAACAACAAACCAAACATCCTGGGAGGAATTGTGTAATTAGTTAGATAAATATAAAGTACAGATGTTAACTTCACAGGCAATGCAATGAGAAAAATTGATATATTTAGCAACTCGTTCATCCTTCCTAGCCTAAACCAGTAAGATATGTCAATGTCTAATAAGACTAAATTCATCTTTTGCACCCAAGTAGTATATATTACATGTATATACATGTAATACTGTTCCACATATAATTAGCTCATACCACTTTCACTGACTTGAATTTTATATGTCTGGCCAATCTACTAGTAATTTGGTCCTTCTCAGACTTGAAACAATAATGCTAAACTTAAAAACACAACATGAATACAGAGTCTTCGGAAAAGGCTCAGATTCAAGTTTTCCAGTTAGTCTGCAGGTTTTTTCTCACCTGTAGTCCCACCTCCTCCATACGTTTGTACAGCTCATCATCCTCTCGGCCCCAACCCCAGAACATGTTAGACAGGCCGTTCACCTGGAAAGGACAAGTTATTTCATATGTGAAGAACATTGAACAGGTCTTATTTAGTTGTGTGGGTTGAATCATATTCCTTATTGAACAACAAACCATTACTTCTTAGTTAACTTAACCAGACTGTAACTTACAGTAAATAATACAGCACAAATTGCCCTGTTTTGTACTTGCACAAACATGGGTTATCTTTACAAGTTTGGGGCCAACACCAAATGAGTAATCCTTGGTAATGTATAATATGATGAACAAATAGTCCAACGTAAACTTATGAGGCTAGTACTACCTGGGCTATGGAGGTACTATAAATCTAGATTTTTCTTACGGTACTTTTATATTTGTTGTTTTCTATACTGCAACCTTATCATTACTGTGAACAAATAATTCACCGACTGTCTTTTCACTGTACCTGCCCTCTTCATGAACGAATTATAGTGCCGCAAACATTTTTCTCAGAATGTGAACTTCTGCTATCGCAAACATAAAGTGATTTACAGTACTTGCTAACTTCACCATCTCACCTGTTCAAAGTGTTCTCTCTTCATGAGAAGGATTCCGCCCACAAATTTCTTGTAGTGGTACAGCGGGTGGAGTTCAGGGGAGGAGACGTGGAAGGGGCCATCCTCGGGGTACCCGTAGTTCAGGTCAGGGTTCATAGGTAAGAGGTCAACATCATGCATGGCCATGTAGTCACACCCTTCATCTCTACCCGTGATGAAACCGATGTTGATGAGCGCAGCTCTGTTGAATCTACAGATACCAAAAGCATCAGTTTACACTTGGATCACAGTACTGTATACTTGGCACTGCTCCTGAGGCATTGCCAAAAAGGGTAAAAGTCAGCAAGTAACAAAAACAAGTAAGGGGAGCTTATTCTCTACCCTTAATGCATCTTTTGAGATCAAGGGTAATTTTTTTTAAATGGTATAAAGGATATGGAAAATTTTACCTGTGCAGGTCAATCTGGTTGATAACATAGATTTTGTGGCGGACTTTCTGTGCGTTGAGAAACTTGTGAATGTGAGGAACGAACACGAGAAGTTCTTCGAAACGATCCCGAAACGG
Organism: Branchiostoma belcheri; assembly: GCF_001625305.1. Lineage (NCBI taxonomy): Eukaryota > Metazoa > Chordata > Leptocardii > Amphioxiformes > Branchiostomatidae > Branchiostoma > Branchiostoma belcheri. The sequence goes on along the minus strand of NW_017804254.1, from coordinate 1,701,075 downwards.
AACGACGACTGCAAGTTTGTGCGGCCCCCAGTTTTCGTTGTCCCCGTCGTCAAGGACTACTTTGTCGTCTTCTTTTACCCGCGGAACTTGTGGCGGTTTCTGGACGTCCATGTTTGGGGGTGCGACGGCGTTCTCGTCATTGACGCTATGAGAACAGCGACAGTTGGCAGCGGAGTAGTGCAGCCACATGCCCATGATGGTCGTCATGGTGAGGCAGATGATGAGCAGCTTCAGGTACGAGATCCGGCGCCGCATCACCATCTTGGATTTACTAAAGTCTTCTCGTTACCATATCCATTATCAGACACAACTCTGTGGGGAGACCTTCGGGAGAGGGTATAGGATGTTTTCCTAGAGGGTAAGAGAAATAACAATGTATTTCACATTCAGTATCAATCATGGCAATTGTGCGAGTGTGCATTTTGTGTGGATGTGTGTTAGGTGTGTGTTTGATGTCTTTCACTAGTAGGCACCTTTAGACATACTAGTAACACATCAGCTTTGTATTGTACATTGTAGGACTGTGTTGTGTAAGGTTTGAAGTTGAACCACTACTGATCAGACCAGGAAGGGCCCCTAGTCCCTACTCTTCTCTTTTCTTATTATAATATATACTTACGCTTATTATAATATATACATGTCAATACTAATATAGATTGATATGATCTTGACCTTTCAAACTTGTAACATGCGTAACTGAGAATAAGACGAACATGAACAGATATCAATTATGTAAATTAAGTCATAATTAGCATAATTAATGTTGAGGTCGTGGAACTCTTTTCTCACATTTTCTCGACTAGTTTTAAACAAAAGATCTTTAAACCCGATGGCCCATGAATAAAAACCGCTTGCCACGCCGACAAACGCTGTCTGGCGTTCAGAAAATTAGCATAATTAACTCTTTTCTCACATTTTCTCGACTAGTTTTAAACAAAAGATCTTTAAACCCGATGGCCCATGAATAAAAACCGCTTGCCACGCCGACAAACGCTGTCTGGCGTTCAGAAAATTACTAGACAAAACAGAATGTTTTAGACAAAACAGAATGTTCCACCACGCACCCCCCACCCCCACCACTAAATGTGTGAGGCATTAGTATCGACGGCGGGTCTTGTAGGAAATCGCCACAGTTTGCAGTTCCTTTGTACTAGTCAATGTAGCATTAAGAAGAACAGAAAAGTAACAACAGTCAGCATATCAGAAGTTAAGTATCACAATATGTTTATGAAATACCTGGCGAGCCGGTGAGTTGTCAGTGTTTGGAGAGAGTCAACCCGGAAGTGTTTGATGGTAAATTTAGGTGCCCGTCACATTTTCAGAGGTGCCTGCAAAGACCCGTAACGGTGCCTGGCGATGTTTTACATCTAACGTTACCATCATACAGTTCAGGTACCAAGTGAAACACAACACATAGAGACCAGTTGTAGCGTAATAATATACGTAAAATAAGGGTCAACAACAAAATTCTCAACCTCATACGACATACCTCCATGGAATATTTACAGCTTTTGTAAATGTTTGTTTTGCTTAATTTCTTAATTATGACTAAGTTAATTATAGATATTGGAAACAAGGGCAGATATTAAGTATGCAAATGAATACCTAATCTTGATTATCTCAACTTTTAGAACGTATCCAATATCAATGTGCACTCACTGTAACAGGTGCTTTTAAAGGATCATCCTAACTCGAAAAGAACTCGGTTGGGAGCTACTATCAGACAGCAGACATATCCTGTGTAATTTTAGATGGTGCACGGTGAAACTAGCAGTTATTTGTCCGAGCTAACCCCTTCAAATAATTCAACGACATATAACCTTCGGAACAAAATTAATTCACATGTAAATTCTCTGACTGTTTCAACAAAACGTTTTGCGACGTTTCAGTTTTGTTCTTTACTATGTAACTTTGAATTATTGGAACAATTTAGACCTGACAACACGCAGTTATAGCTAGTATATGTTTAGCATGTACTTGTTAAAATCTGTGCACCCTGTAGCCGTGGCGACTATTGATTCGGGCTTACATTGCATTACCCTCAGCAATAGTCGTGGAAAGATCCATTGGCAGAACTGCACATTTCCCGTTGGCTGCTCGATGCTCCGTTTTTGACCCGGTTTTTTGCTGTCCCGAGCTTCCCTACAATATAACTCCACAATTGGCCGGGTTGCCGATGTTTAGATCAGCCTAAATATTCCACAGCGCGACAGAAAAGTAGTAAAATAGCTAGTCGGCACAAGCTGGCGCCATCTTGGATATAGTCGGGAATGTCCGCTACCGCCGTCGGGAACGCTCGGTAGCGTCACGATTACCGAAGCCCGT
>NW_017804254.1:1656138-1698730 GCF_001625305.1 Branchiostoma belcheri | reverse complement strand
TTCTCACTCCACATTACGCGACTTTGCAAGGTTACAAATTTTTTTTGATTCTCACAGTTTCTCCCCCAAATTTTATGTCAGAATCACTAGATTGTAGCCAACTGTAATGTCTGTTGGCATTATTGTGAAGATTTGGCCCAGGATTTTTACAAGACAGCCTGCAACAGGGGTCAGGGTAGCAGCACTGAACTGGCTTCCAATATGGCAGCCATGCTCCACCATGCTCCTTGTTCACAGGAAGCCTTCTAGTTCTACAATTTCTTAAATTTTCCTCACATATGTAATGCTGTTGAAGTCAGAAGATGTACTCAGCTCACGGCTAACTCATCATACTGCTAGAAAGAATTCAATTTTTGTGTGTGTACAATTTGCATGTGATAATTTACCTGTTGCAAGGTGTGTCTGCTGGGGAGTTAGCCGTGGCGACTATTGATTCGGGCTTACATTGCATTACCCTCAGCAATAGTCGTGGAAAGATCCATTGGCAGAACTGCACATTTCCCGTTGGCTGCTCGATGCTCCGTTTTTGACCCGGTTTTTTGCTGTCCCGAGCTTCCCTACAATATAACTCCACAATTGGCCGGGTTGCCGATGTTTAGATCAGCCTAAATATCCACAGCGCGACAGAAAAGTAGTAAAATAGCTAGTCGGCACAAGCTGGCGCCGTCTTGGATATAGTCGGGAATGTCCGCTACCGCCGTCGGGAACGCTCGGTAGCCTTTCCGGTTATAATCGGAGAGCTTTCGGTCGGGCTTCGGTAATCGTGACGCTACCGAGCGTTCCCGACGGCGGTAGCGGACATTCCCGACTATATCCAAGATGGCGCCAGCTTGTGCCGACTAGCTATTTTACTACTTTTCTGTCGCGCTGTGGAATATTTAGGCTGATCTAAACATCGGCAACCCGGCCAATTGTGGAGTTATATTGTAGGGAAGCTCGGGACAGCAAAAAACCGGGTCAAAAACGGAGCATCGAGCAGCCAACGGGAAATGTGCAGTTCTGCCAATGGATCTTTCCACGACTATTGCTGAGGGTAATGCAATGTAAGCCCGAATCAATAGTCGCCACGGCTATGCACCCTGTTGAAGTTTTGAACAAAATTAAATCATTGCCCCGATACGCCTCCGCCATTCTTCAATTTCTTGCACGTAGTTTTCGCATTGGCACCTGCGGCATGAATGCCAGTCGTAGGCTAATGTTGATAGCCCAGCTTGCAGCTGCGGGTGCCATGTGAAAATGTCTCCCACTTCGAATTCGTACTTTACTGTCCAGTACTCAGTAATCAACGTCTGCGTCTTTCAAGGGTGGTAGGTCACCATTTTGATATTAATTCTCTCTCCGAACATATTTTATGTTATGGGTCTTCTTGTCAAGGTGTTCGCTTAAGATTAACTGTGAAATTATGAGTCTAACTCAAGATTCAAAACTCTAAATGTCAACATTTCGGACCCTTCTAGCTGATTTATAAGATTTAGTCTATAAATCTGAGTCCTACCTGAACCGACAAGGGGGTGGGGGGTTAGGACCTGCGCTTTTAGTTATATCTAATTTGCCCCCAAGCTGTGTGCCTTTAGATTGTTTACATCTATTTGTTACATCCATGCAGTATTATATATTTGTTAATTATTTTTCGTGTTTGATTGCGGCGCGTATATAAGTTTTGTTAACTTGAGTGCGTCGCCATCGCATATTTCTTTTCTTATGCTTTAATAATGAATTAAACTAAATGCAAAGTAGGTCATTATTGACATACTTAGGATATGTTAGTGATCCACCTGCCATATGCATAGGTTACATACGTAACAAAGCCCTTTCATGAGAAACACTGGAATTATTCAATTCCTCATTAATTATGCAAATTACGTCATCGTTTGCATAAGTTGTACCTAATAGTGTACATCTCTATGAAAATTAATGAATATGATCACATATCAGTAATCTAGTAGACCTTTACCAAAGACAAGCATATACATTTTTAATGTACTTATGCCATGCCTGACTCCGTATCTACTAGCGTACTTAGGCCAATATGTATGCAGTGGTTTACAAAGAGAGAATGTATTGTAACAGTCGGTTAAGCCGGTCCTTCTTGTCTTTCTTTCAATCTTTTTTGAAAGATTTTACTAAGAACGCCCTTGCTATTCTAAAACAAGCTGCAAGGGGGACCAAACCGATACCACTTTTGCTTGACTTAATACGATACACACACGATACAGAAAAGATACAAAACTGTTCTGCTGCAGTACCAAGGACAGTAGCTAGAAAGCGCATTACTGACCTTGACCACAGTCGTGCCAAGACCTACCCACATACCAAATATCATTACAATCCCGCCAGGCCTTCTTCAGTTATACATGTACGGAAACGCGCGCGCGCGCGCGCGCCAAAGACACAATACCTCCATTTTTCATGGAGGTAATAACTTCCGAGCGTGGAGAAGTACAGTCTAGCGGCGGACGAGGGTATTGCACTGACTGGAAAACTACCGCTGAAGTTCTCAACATCTTATTTGATTGCTCTCGTTACAAGCACGTAAAGTGAGCAGAAGTTATAGCTTTAGTGGTAATGAGCATTGTTAAAGGCCAAATTTTATTTATTCATTTTTTATTCAAGATTTACCACATGTGTGCAAGAATTGACATAACAGGTGACTATGTCACCTTTAGATCTAGATGTCAAACCTGAGACCAGACTAAGGTTTGAACCACTCACGCCGGGAAGGACCCCTGCTCTTTTCGATAGGTGTGGTGGGATCTTTAACGTGCTTAAGGTGTGGCCCTCCCGAATTCGAACACGGGACCTCCGGCTTTACGTCATATCCGAGAGGACGTCCCCAACCAAAGCTAGGTACTCATTTTCACCTGAGTCAAGTGAGGAAATAGGTGTAAAATTGCCTTTCCCACGGACACAACAATGGGGCCTGCCAGGGATTCGAACCCAGAACCGTCGAATTCTGAGTCAACAGCTCTAACCACAAGACCACCAAGTTGTCACCTATTACAATTTTCAACATCACTGATTTTTATGAGCTTAACGAAAAAGACCAGAGAGTAATGAAACGACTTTGTTCTCTAGTATCGGACTTTTTATTAAAAAATAATGAATAATTCTCAACATAAACATCGTTGCTTATGTGTGACTGTAGATTTCTAATACAATGTTGTACAACATACATGTTTTTTATCCATCTTTAATGTTTTCATCATGTTCACCAGAAATGTGCTGAATGCGGTCTATTCTGGACGACTATACATAAATATATATGGATAATTTTTATAAATCTCTGTAGGCTGCCACCAAAAAATTTAAGACTAGTATGTCCGGGACAAAAGCTACAAAAACCGGAAGTTCTCCTCTGTAGTATAAAGGACAGCCCCAAGGAGGTCCATAATCGTTGACCTTGGCCTTAGTCTTTTCAAGACTTACTCACATACCAAAACTTAACACAATGCATCCAGGACTTCTTATTTTTGCTGACCGCAAATCTGTTGAAACAGAGAGAGAGAGAGAGCAACATAGACCGAGACACACACACAGAAAGACAAATACACACACAGACCAAAAACAGATTTTCATGGAGGTAACTATCTAACTATCTATACGACTTCCCGCCACCCATACCGTGCATACCCCAGCCTGTATCCAGTGGTCTGTACCTGTAAGAGCCGGAGGGAGGACTGAGGGGTGACGGTCTGTATGATCGATCATTAGTAATAGTGTCAATAGTGCACCTGACTCGGTACGCTAATAGTACCACACCAGAACAAAAGTTCCAAAACAGTTCCCCGGCATTTATCTCGACTTGGCATCTTGTAATTGAGGAAGACGGATGATTAATTTAAGTTTGTAAGGCTATACTAAATTACCCCCTCCCTCTGGAAATAACCTGTGCAGTGCTTGTGTATGTAAATTTGGATGAGTGGTGGCCCAGGACGTGTGGGTGTCTCGCTGGGGTTGTGCAATAGTGGCGTGAGGTCAAATGCGGGTCAAATCTCCACTCTACAATCGTACACCGAGACTGTAACAGATCAGATAGCGTTGGAACTAGATGTACATATTTCACAACACCGTATTGCCGTTAAAAAAAGTAGTAGTAGTAGTAGTAGTAGTAGTAGTACATGTAGTAGTAGTAGAATATAAAAGTCAATCATTTTGACAAACAATAGGGTATTCGGTTTTTAGAGTGCGCCTTTACTTGGTTATTGGGTCGTCTTCACAACATTCCTAATATGATATCTTAGTTTCTTGGTACGTTGCATTCACTTTATTTCTTCAACTATAGTATATCTGTCCATTGAGTCGGATATATGTTCTGTTAGCTACAGGTATGCATGGGCACTGATATATATTGTTCTAACGTTTTCAACATAAAATTAAAAGGGTGTAGGTAAGAGACTGACACCCGTTTCCTTGTGGCGACCTGTCACCTTAGTAGCCTGAGTGTGAGCCTTTTTCGCTCCCCACGACTTGCTACCGGCCAAAAAGTTGCGAATCGTCGGCAGCGGACGAAAGCTAAAAAGGCTGACAGTCAGGCTAGCTACCTGTCCCCTACTTCACCTTTGTCCTTCTGTGTGTCCTGTGTGTGACATGACAGGAGGTGGGGGGAGAGGATTCCCGCCTGAGTGCACATACCTGGCCTGGGGCCTGTCATGGCGCCGCTCAGTTTTACCAGAGAAAATCTTCAGATAAGTGGAGACATTCAACAGAGGTGACCGGGGCGATCATTAGTTGGGTGACAACGCCAGTGACAGCCTGACAGCTATTGTCTCTAAAGAAGATTGGTGACACGGGTGATTAATGGGGAAGGGGTCGTCCGTGTGTCATCAGAGACTCATCTGTACGGAACAACACACTCCTATGTTCCTTATCCTTTATGTTCAGCCTTTGCTGCCTATAAGTCTGTGTAATGTGTTGTTTGCATTTGAAATATATGAAACTTTAAAACACACTCTAAACAAACCTTACAGCGACACAGAGGCAACTGGAACTGGTCCAAAACGTTTTACAAGTTTTACCCGTACCGTATGACTATGAATCAACTTGTTGTCTTTCTCTACTTCAGTTAAAGTCCATAATGTTGTGTTATATAAATCTTTGAATGGAATTGCAATGTATGTTTTACCTTACAATTGCATCAAGTTGAAAATGCTACGTACACACGAGTCTATGAAATCCTTACTTTCGTCAGCTTTTTTAACGTCAACAAAACTTTAATTTGTCGTCTACCCACTTGACTCTTACCTTTTCTCACTCTTACCTTATGCGACATTTAGCCTTGTATTTTCTTCGTGTTGCCATATCTTTACAAGGTCACAAGTGTTACGCTGACGTGTATCTATCTTTTTATTCGCATGTCTATCTTTTTGTATGAAATTGCCCGTTCTCGATGTTAACTTGCACATTAACGTTACTGGTGATGAAAAGTTAAGATAAGGTCTGTAGAACTATGTTAAGGTGGTGCAGTGTCTATATTCCAAATACCTAACACGGGACAAAATATTACCTTACATTCCTTTTTTATGGTCGGCGAGGTTCCTCAACTCAATGTTCGTTTGTTCATAAATTATAATTTATCACCACTAATATGCACTACCGATGTCTTCACATTCTTAACATGTCGGAGAACTTGCCAGAGGCAACCGATTTACCAACTAGCTGTCGGATCTTAGTCTCCACCAGACTCCTTTTGCAGGCTGAATAAATGGTAGAAATCGGCCTAAAACAATGTAGCTGACCAAGGAGAGTTTGCTGGCCATAGAGGGTCCAATCTGCATGCTGGACCCTTTATTCAGCCTGCAAAAGGAGTCTGGTGGAGACTAGTCTGATCTCACAAAGGAAGGACGTTTGGACAATTTAGTTTCTGTGTTCGTGTTTGTGGTTTACATAATTACTAATTTCGTAAAAATGTTTAACCGCGCCGGCCGTCGTGGCACTTTGGAATGCAACACGTATAGGAAAGTCACTACAAGTTGTGAATGGGGCGCTTAATTCCTACTTAACGTTACATTCCTCTTGATATGATGTCATCTTAAGATAAATTTAGATCACAATCATTACACACACACACCCTTTAAGGTGAGGACCGACTTTGAGCTGATGTTTTAACATGTGTATAGAGAAACTTAATTTGTAGATATGAGGAGGTAATAAAAAGTACGAATAGATATTGAAGGTCAATATGTAAGACTGTGTTTTTAGATCAGATTGACGGAGACATTTCTCTCGTCAATCAGTCGCGTAGAAATCATCCTTGTTCTATCAGCTTTATTCATAACCTGGTTAGCATTAGTAGTATATTATTTAATGTCTTGGGGTGGTGGGATTTCGGCGCACTGTTATGTCAAGTCACTGTGTTTATATTTTAATCGTACTTTGTTGTGTGGCGCGCCGTTGAAATAAGTTTAAAAACTTGTGTGCAGCGCCACACTGTCCTTGTTATTGTTATTGTATTGTTATGTGTTGACGCCATATAAAGAAATAGTAGGCCGATCAGGATATCATCACTTATTGTGTGAGAACACGTCAGTATTCCCACGACAGCCAGTGTTCTCACCGTTGAAAAGACCCGGCCCGGTGCCAAGTCTGTTGGCGAACCTGCTCTCACCTCCGCGTCGTTCCCACACGTTTGACAGATGGCGTGCCCTGATGAACTTTCGTCCTTTCAAATTAACGGCGAGGCGCTTGACCCGGGTCGATCCCACAACAATAGACCCACTTCCAATTTATTTCTGCTGTCACGCCGAACACAAACATATCCACAGGTACGGAGCCGACAGAACACCATACATGTAGTCCACCGGTAGTCCTCAAGTAGCCTAGGTACCATCCTATTTACTTTACTTTACTCCCATACCCGCTGCCTCACTAAACACTAGGTAGGCCTATCTTTAAAAAAAAAACAAGACAGGTGTCCAGAAAGCAAACATGACAACAAATAGATTTTAAAAACAAATTCGTTATGAAGTGTCGCAAAGTTTCTTTCTTAAATCTACTCTATAGAAAAGAACAATTGAATCAAAGATGGACAATCCAAACATTTATCTTACCCCCTACCTGAACAGCAGACATGGAACAGTCCAGAGGACAGGCAAGGCTAGAGCGATGACAATCATTGTTGAAAAGATCATTGTCCTCTCGAAGCCTCGGTGCCAACGAAAACAATCAAAGCTTGTCACAGGTGTGCTTATTGTGTCAAAATCACGTCATGTGTTCTCAGCTGACAAGAGTTTGATTCCCCTTCCAAATAGAGAGCCAAGTCTTCAGGGAACACTTACACACAATTGTCGGTTATATTGTAAGAATACAAAGGTATAACATCGTTTTACACAATGATAACAAGAGTTCAACGATCTTATACCTTCGTCACATTATGTCAACATTCTTAACTGAAGAGTTGTAAACGTTTCTCATTTAAACGCATAACATCCTCATTTGCACGAATTGTATCAGTTTATCATCACCCCCATGAAACTCCTTCCTCTTCGCCCCCGCCGTTCTGCTTCGCCCCCGCCCCGTTCTGCTTCGCCCCCGCAAAAAATCTGCTTCGCCCCCGTCGTTCCTCTACGCCCCCGGCGCAATTCTGCTTTGCCCCCGTCCTTCTGCTTAGCCCCCAATGGCGGCACAGCTCACAGTCGACACGAAAATCGTCTGCAAAATAACAATAAAGGCTGTGCCGCCAAATTTAAAGTAGCCCATGCTCCGACAAACATTCTGGACCACCTTTCTGCCAAGTGGCGTTGCACAAATCCTTCCCATTCAAAAGTTTACCCCTTCCTCACGGCCCGTCAGTGGTTCTTACGTTTATAAGTACTGGCGTTTATAAGTACAGCCGTGAGTGAAATTTCCCGCCAGTACTTATAAACGTAAGAACCACTGACGGGCCGTGAGGAAGGGGTAAACTTTTGAATGGGAAGGATTTGTGCAACGCCACTTGGCAGAAAGGTGGTCCAGAATGTTTGTCGGAGCATGGGCTACTTTAAATTTGGTGGCACAGTCTTTATTGTTATTTTGCAGACGATTTTCGTGTCGACTGTGAGCTGTGCCGCCATTGGGGGCTAAGCAGAAGGACGGGGGCAAAGCAGAATTGCGCCGGGGGCGTAGAGGAACGACGGGGGCGAAGCAGATTTTTTGCGGGGGCGAAGCAGAACGGGGCGGGGCGAAGCAGAACGGCGGGGCGAAGAGGAAGGAGTTTCATGGGGGTGATCATATTCTTTACCCACTGAAGGCAATTCCAGCATTTCCTTATAAATTATGCAGATGAGGTCCTGATTTCAATAAGTTATGTTGAATGAACTTACAAATGCCGAAAGTATGAAATTCTCGGCAGTTATCACTATGGAACTATAGCATTTTCTCATTAACCATGCAAATGATGTCATCATTTACTCCGATATACCTCTCCTTCTCAATTACATATGTCAGAAGTTTATCATGGAACGCAGCAGATTTATAGATTTTCCTCATTTATTATGCAAATGAGATCCTAATTTGTATAACTGTCATCTAATTATGTCAAGCATCGCTCAAGCTACCAACATACCAAACGACGTCTATCAGTCAACCGGTTCTTCACTTATCCTCCTTCAAATATTTTTTTTTTACAAACGCCTTTGCAGTTCAATGTGCTAGGATGTGTAAAACTCACATCACTTATTCCCGGGCATGAGGTATCAACCATGAACACTACCAAAAACGTAACCTCCTTGGCGAAGGTAACAAGGTATTTGTTATTCGACAAAGATATACCGTAGATGTTTAATCATCGATCACCACAAAGTATATCATCTTCTTTGTTCTTCATCCACTCTTTGCTTCCTTTCATTCTTCCTTTCCATGTTTCTTTACTTTATTTGCCCCTTTCTTTGATAGCACAAACAAGTAATAGTTAGTAAGAGCCTGATATTTCCAAGGGACCACCAAACTTATTTCAACAGTACGCTTGTCCAATATAAGTTACTGCTCAACGTTTTTTTGTCGATTTAGATCTGCTTATTATACCCTATATTTGAACAGGTCTAACATTGCTCTTTCATTCAAAAAGGTATTTTGGAGACCTCCCACCTTAAATAAAATTTCGTTCAGTAATGTTCGTCAAATGGTTAACTGAATTTGATTTTTTGACCGTGGTGATTATTACACCATAATTGTATTATGGTCACTTGTTCCTCAGCATGTTACATCCATAACTGTCTCCGATTTTGATATATTTCCGGCAGGAGGGTGGAGAGTTTGTGCCTAACATTTGACGTTAGTGTTTGAATCTGAATCTGTAGTAAATTATCGACGAAGACTTGTATCAGAGAACACCTAGCTTTTCTGTAGACCCTGTCACAGTTAGTACAAAGTGTCGGGTGAGCCGTGAGTGACATAATACGACATATGGACCGACGTGTATGCAGTTTCGTGCTGACTTTGTGCCTAACATTTGACATTAGTGTTTGAATTTGAATCTGTAGTAAAATATCGACGAAGACTTGCATCAGAGTCAGAGAACACCTATCTTTTCTGTAGACCCTGTCACAGTTAGTACAAAGTGTCGGGTGAGCCGTGAGTGACATAATACGACATATGGACCGACATGTATGCAGTTTCGTGCTGAATTTGTTCCTAACATTTGACATTAGTGTTTGAATTTGAATCTGTAGTAAAATATCCACGAAGATTTTTTGCATCAGAGAACACCTAGCTTTTCTGTAGACCCTGTCACAGTGAGTACAAAGTGTCGGCTGAGCCGTGAGTGACATAATACGACATATGGACCGACGTTTATGCAGTTTCGTGCTGAATTAGCTCCCCGGTAAATCGAGGGTGCTGCTGAGAGCTTTTCAAAGCAACACAAAAATTGCGATCAATTAGTGTAATGGACGAACAGGTTGGGCTGGGCGCTTTGCACCTCGGCATATAACGTGACGAGGGAAAAGTGGCTCTTTTTACGGATAATTACACAATCAATTTAGGCAGAAATGCCGAGAATTGTCAGACAAAACGTCATATAATTATCTTCCAACCGGGAGGACAGATCGCCGCCGGTGGTAAGCTGTCAGGTAGAGTTGGGAGAACAATGTATCGTTTGGAACCGGCGTTCTATAGAGGGGGGTGAACGTGTCACTCAACAGGCGTCCGCAAACCTGGGCGGACTGTTGTTTCTCTGACGACCACTTTGTCGGGAATGATTAATTCATTTCAACGTCTCTCCTATCTGATCTATTCCACACAAACAATGCGTGCTTTCTACTGTTTGTTTTCATCTCAGCACCAACGCTTCCTCTCTGGATCATGCTGACAATCTACCCGCTTCTGTGCGCTGGAGCTCGGCTGCAGTCGGAATTTGGTCTATAGCACGATACATTAAACAAACACAGTTCGCCCAAAGTTTCACATTTGTCGTTGTCACTCAGAATTACGACGTGCTGGATGATCGTATTTACGGCGGGCGGAAAAAATTGACCAATTGGTGTAAAAACTTAATGTGAATCGACTTGGAATTTGTCTGTATACCACAATCGGAAGTGTGAAAGTTGTTAGGAACGTCGGAAAAGTTTACCGGTGCAGTAAACCACTTGTATATCCAGATGTAGTGGTGTGGTGGTGGTGTGTACGTAGGCGATGTTTTTGCGTGTTCTTTGTGCTCTTTGCCTGATGGCGTTTGAAATGCGAAGTGACCCAGAGATGGCCCCCCGAGAGATAGCATCGTAACGCCCGGGGAAAGGTGGCCCAGCTGCCGACGGAGCCAATGAGTCGCCGCGCAGGCTGTCGGGGTGGTGCACACCTGCCGCTTACCGTATCAATCAATCACTTCCCCACCTCGGGCTCTCTATTTATCAAGAACAAAATGGTTTCAGAAGATGGGTCAAGAGAGGCAGCGCGGCGGACGTGTACACATGGCGCGCATATCCACGGTTTCTCGGAGTGACTTGTCTCCGACCGCCGCTCCACCGCTCGGCCCATCCATTGTAATGAAGCCAGCCTAGACCTGCCGTCTCCAAGCTTTCCCGTCGACTCACCTCTCCCTTCGTGTCTGCGGGCCCGTCGTTTGTCATAGCGGGTGGCTGTGATTTAAGAGCTCTCTAGCTTGGTGGGGAACCGGCAGGATGATAGATTTATGTTCAACTTTTTAATGCTCCACCCAAGTTTGGTGGGGACAAGACAAAAGAAAGCTGGCGCCTCTTGGTGTCTCCTTGAGCACAGTGATTGATTTACTAGTCAGTTTTTCAGCGCTCTTTTCGAGATCTCCGAGACGTTGAATCGGGAACTAGCCTGTCTCCCGGTCTTCTGTTAATCTAACTTCAGTCAAGAGATAATCAAAGACCACTCATCTGTACTCTTCATCAACTATGCCTCTGAGCCAGAACTGCGAGAGAGACGCGGGCTTTTCTGGTGGAAATAGAACTTTAGCCACCAACCACAAACGAGACGCACTGTCAAACACATATGTACGCCGCCTGTGCGGTGTATAGTGTTCTAGGAGTTCAGCAAGTTGAGTAAAGTTTACGCCATCGCCAGTCCCCTACTGTATCTGTCACGGCAAGTTGATAAAAACTAGGATATCATGTCTATCTGGAAAATATACATGTACATGTATACAGATATAAGAAACTATAGTATGATTCATACCTATTTGTGAATTAAGTCAGGATACTCTGACATTCAATTTTGCCCCCATAGCAGATTTGTGGCCTGGTTATTAACATGTACGCCAGTCGGTTTCTGGTTGCTATCGAATTCTGACCGTTCGCCAAGTAGTCAGAAGACTGAGCATGTAAAGCAGAAAACGGTACATAATATGCACCAAAAATGGAGACTAGGGATGTGTCCTGTATATGTTTGCCCCGTATGTGGCTGAGTGTTCGCCAGTCGACATTTGGTGCACATTCACACACGTGAACGAACAGGTCCAATTGAGCGGAAGACCGCTGCCCTTACAGACCTGCACACGAACAATGGCGCCTGTGTGTTTTGTCAGAGCAGATTATGACAAACCAGGGAGGTTACAGGTAGACTAACTGTACATTGAACAGATACATACATGAATGGATCACTTCAGTTACAGGGGAGATTGTCGACGAAATGCACCATCGATTGTGGCGTTTGCTTGCTATCACCAACCAGTGCAGGTAGTTGACTCAGTTTTAACATTACTTTTACAAACCTGTACCTTTATAGAATTAGCACCTATGCACTAACGTCGCTAACTTTCCGCTAATTTATGTTAGCTATTCTTGGTCCAGTAATATGTACTATCTACAGTTTTGTTTATAACCATAGAAAGCATGCATTATCTTTTGTTAAGACATTTCAAGACCGAGCGTGCCATCTTGATTTTTATGTACCTTATTGTTTTCAATGTATCCACGTTTAATTTTTTGTCTATTTGTCATTTCTTTCTTTTCTAAAATAAAATAATTGGGAATTTTTTAAAAATCAATTCGTGTGCCAGCATATATATTGGGTTTGTTATGCTATAAAATTATCAACAATTTAACTGCCGCTACCATAATGCTAGAAAATATTAACCATGGCGTGTGTGTACGGTCATTCATAAACAACACAGTTTCAATAACACATGACAGTTTCGTAACAAAAATTAAATTAAATGAATACTTTTCTATTTACATATGGCGCGACGTCTTTTGACTTTATTTTGGATTCCTCTTCCAGACAGAGAGAAAGACAAAGGTAGGTACAGGGAGAGAGAGACATACAGAGAGACAGAGAGGGAGACTGTGAGAGAGAGAGAGAGTGTGTGTGTGGTAGAGACACATTCAGAGAGAGCTCGAGATAGACGGAAAGAGAGAGACACAGACAGACAGAGAGATAGAGAGAGAGAAAAAGACAGAAACAGAGACGGTGAGAGAGAGGGGGTAGAGATAGAGAGATGGAAAGAGAGAAACAGACAGATCGTGCCAACAGACGAGCCAAGACAATTCTTCCCTACCTTGGGATGACATGATGAGAAATTAGCTGTTTGAGATTAGTTCTTTTGAAACTTGCTCGACAACCGAGAATTTTGATTGAAGAAAAGTTTTCTTCTACTAGGCCGCCGCAGAGACGGAAATGAAGAAATGTGTCCGTGATTGACGAAGTTTCGTCTCCTGCCCTTCCATCAACCCGCATGACACTGATTAAAGTTCCTTAATTTGAACAACGTGGTTGTCACGGCCGAGAACGGAAGATATTGATCAATCTGCTTGAAAAGGCGTCTCTTCATTCATCATGCGTCGCTTTATTAAATTGTTCGATCGGTTGTCGTATCCGAACGTTGATAGGAAAGATGTGATAAGCTTTCATCGTCTAGACATTCCTGGGGGCGAGCTGCAGACGACATATCAGAACGTCAGAAACAGACGGAGACCGTCATACTTCATACACACGGTTATTCTTCTTCACGGAATTTCAAGCGATGGGAGATCGAGAGTTGGATTTGAGTAGGATGCCAATGATGGAATATCAATTCAAGTTTGCAAGTTAATTAGTTAAACAGTTGCTTTATACTGTTATATTTTACTTCATGCTGTTACATTTTACTGTATGCTGTTGTGTGTTATTTTATACGTTGTACTTTACTTTAACTGTTGTATTTTACTTCACTTTATACTGTTGTGCTTTACTTTATACTGTTGTGCTTTGCTTTATACTGTTGTACTTTACTTTATACTGTTGTACTTTACTTTATACTGTTGTACTTTGCTTTATATTGTTGTACTTTACTTTATACTGTTGTACTTTACTTCATACTGTTGTACTTTACTTTATACTGTTGTACTTTATTTTATACTGTTGTACTTTGCTTTATACTGTTGTACTTTGCTTTATATTGTTGTACTTTACTTTATACTTTTGTACTTTACTTCATACTGTTGTACTTTACTTTATACTGTTGTACTTTCCTTAACACTGTTGTACTTTACTTTATACTGTTGTATGTTACTAAATTTCTATGTTTCTTTACTTGTTGAAAATGGTGTAATTTTGCAACAGAGGTTAGTTTGTTGTATTTCTGAGCAGGCCTAGTGAAAGGAGGGCAGGGCTGCACCTATTTGCCAACCGATACCCAATCAGAAAGCCCGATAAAAACGCCTAAAACACATCAAAACCACAAGCCGAAGCCCAAACCTCTGCTTGGAGAGTATATCGGTGAATCTGCAACTATCCATATACTGTACATGGAGGGCAGTTATTTCTCCATGCCACTTTCTGATACGAAAAAAATAGTCTTGTCATAAACACACGTGCACGCACAGTCTACTATTTTCTACAATACACGTACACGGTTGTTAAGTAACATATCACATAACAAGACGAAAAGGATAACATTCACTCTAACTTCTTACTAGAGTAACCTTGAATGTCCCTCTCCACGAAAGCCTAGAAGAAGAAAAAGGTACATTTATTCATTGTTTTGCACATGCGTGGAGGCGGCCTGAAACCAGCACGTCAGCAGAACGTACTGCGCCAGCGCGAAACCCGTAATGTACTGTGCATAGATGTAGCACTTCGGCAGAACGTCTCGTATATGGTCGTATTAGTGTATATATGTTTGACATCCCGTCTGTAGTTTCCAAATATTCTGTCGGAAAAGATATCCTCTGCAACAGGCAAAAATCTGTTGCAACGTTGACCAGACATCCAACGGAGACTGTGAAAAATCAGAGTTTCGCGCAGGCGCAGTACATTCTGCCGACGTGCTTGTAAATATTTGGTTTGCGCTATTTATGTGCTTTATTGAACTCCATTAGCGACACACAAGACATTGATACAAAATCAAGTATGTAGCTAATCTTCCTGGAGTTAAAGTAAATAACAATAGTACAAATACACTACAATAGTATAAATACACTACATCAAAGTTACAACATTATTTACATATAACATTTAACTTAACATTTAAAAGTAACATCACACGTGCCTATCAACATGTGCCTATGTACGCTTGTGCTCTAACAACTCCTGCCTAAAGCTACTCTTAGTTGCTGCTTGTACCTCATGTGTCAAAGTGTTCCAAACTGTTAAAGATCTATAAATGAAAGTCTTCTATAAGCGCTATTTTAATGCATCCAATTGTTCGTCTGTTTCCTTCGACTGTTCTTTACCTGGCTGTGTGTCTATATGCTGGTTTGTTTTCGTTCAAAATTTTACACAAAAGGGAACCACTAACAAAGAAAAGAGAGCACTCACCTTTGACAAAGGATTATCTGTGAATAGGTGTTTCATCCGGTATGATCCTCCACAAACCCTGCTGTCCTTCATGTCAGATTCAACAACAAATGTTGTTTCCAGCGCTAAAGAGCGATCAGAGTTCTGATATACATGTAACTACCACAATTGGTAGCTGTAAATGATATACAAAATTTTAGAAATATTCTTTGTTCCACAACTAGGTAGAGGTACTTTGTATCTGTATGGCAGGCATAACCGCCCTTCAGTAGCTTCGCAGGCACGCGGCGCGGCGGCAGCTGGCTGCATTACACCAAACGACATGTTGCACCTAACCCTCGAAGGTCTAACACTAAACATTGTTTAAAACATGTGAAGGTTTCTCTTCTACATTGCACCAAATGTCTGAAACTTGTCGACACTGTTGTCAAGCTGGTGTTCAGGGCTTATTAATGATAACATGCGCTTGTCAGTGTTTGTTTTTTCTTCGTTTGTTGTGTTGTTTTTATTTGCCACATTTTCCACGTGGAGCTACATGTACATATGTACAACTCGGGAGATTTGAGTAGTGTCCGTTTGTTTTCAAATGTTTCAGATTTACGTGTAAAATCGAGTCTTCGCGATAACTTACTTATATATAGCTACGTGTGTCGACGTGATGACTGCCACACCGGTACCGGTATGACAGCACAGAAGGGCGTTGTTCTTCCCACTGTTCGTGGTAGTCATCCAATACAATTTCAGGGCAGCAAAACTCGATTTTCAAAGTCAATTTTCTGGTCGCATTCGGTAGGTCGTGAGTTCGATCCCCGGCCGAGTCATACCAAAGACTTTTTTAAAAGAAATGGTACATACAGCTTTCTCTGCTTAGCACTCAGCATTTTGAGAGGGAGTATGGGAATTAAACACACACCACTACCAGTGGACTACCCCCCCTGCTGTAGTTATTGCACCACTGTGTGGCCCAAGGGCTACGAAACGGAGATGGGCGCCGCCATATGCGACCATGCTAATGGTTGCGGAAGAGTTTTAACTTAACTCTTTTAATACATCAAGTTGAATCAGATCTATCCCATAGCATACTGATATGATATCTGTGAGGCAATATTGCTGATGGAAAACGGTTGCTTGCTTTGTATCGCAGGCTGGTTCTAGTTACATGTATTTATGGGTGGTGCCCAAAAATAACGAGACGCTTTAAGTATGAAATGATGACGAAATTGTGCAGTAAAAGAAATTGCAGTAAATGTCAATATCAGACAGATTCCTCATCCACAGTATTATTTTGTTTTGCCGCCATAAAACTGCATTGGATGTCTTAAATGGTTCAAATGTTTGAAAACGTATCTCACTCTAAGGATCTCTTAAGATACGATATAATTCACAGCGCCGGTACCTGGTTAAAGCGCCACGGAGTGTGGTATGGGATCACTGTACCACACGGGGAGAACAGTTAGCAGTTCCAACAATTGTCTTAGCCTGTGTGCGCATGCCATCCGTTTTGTGACGATTCTCCTTGCACACACGCCGACCCGATAAAAAAACAGCGAGCATGCAAGGAGCCCTGTTACAAAACAGCTGGCACCCAGGCTACCGTTCTCTAGCACACTAGACAGAATCTATAGACAACTGCTGAGTGGGGGGAAGAACAACATAGCAACAATATAACATTTCGTCTGCTCCATGTACATGATGTACTTGTACCTAGCCTATGTGTCATTCTAGTTGTCTTTACTGAGACTCATATACTATATATGGGACAGAGCCCGCTCTTACCTGTACTTAGTTGAAGTTTTACACTGTTTCTGCAATGTCCCGATGTCAATTCAGCCGTTGGCTGCCAGTTTTGGGACAATGTTGTTGTTAATGCAAATAAACTATTGATATTCTAAAGAAGTAATGATTTCTGATTATGTGGGTCGTAACGATAAAGGAAGTCGTGAAGACCATAGAACATCAGATGAAAGATGCTCATTTTTCTATCCGTTTTATCATAATTCTTTTGTACAGTTCACAATATTGCAGTAAAGCAGTACAGCTTTAACTTGATAACAAGAGAGACAATCCAAGCGTATTCTTTCAACACAATTCTACCTTAAATATTCTTTGGAACTACAAGGAAATTCTAAACATTGTCGTCGATCGTCAGCAAGAACGTTTTGTCTTTTGTAGTACATTTTGTGTGAACGTATCGTCGCTCTGGATCTACTTAATGAAAATATATCAGTTAAGGCGGCAGAAATCCGTCCTGGGACGATGTGTACGCCCAACACCTATTGCGTAACGCAGTAGCGACAGCTCGGGACGACATTTTCCCCGCCTGCCTGTTTCACACAGACACGGAAAACGGATGGCAGCCAGCCATAGAAGTGATGAACTCTTCTTGACGCTGTGGGCGGTGAAAATAAAGTTAGACAGCATTTCGGAAAATATGCCTACTTCAAATCACCCGGAGCCATTCAGGGAGGAACTACTCAAAACTCGGGATTTGGACTAGACTTTTGTCTCCTTTATTATATATATTGATGCGGTACTAATCTGAGTCATTTCTGACTACCCCCGGGCTATAGCTCCCGCACCCCGCCGTTTGTGAACTCTCAACGCGCTTCTCGCTATATTAAAATTTCCCGTTCCCTTTCCTCTTAACGCATCTGCTAATATTGCAAACGGGAAAACTTTTAATTTGAATTCCTTGCCTGCGAGCGGGCCGTGGGTGGAAGCTCCCTGCCTAGCTGTAAATACATCAACTGCTACCCAAGTCGCCCAAATTGCTCGGGGATTGCCTGAATTACCGCCATTGTGCCTACTTCATGTTCATGCCGGGAGGCAGCCCATTCCAAGAGCGAAATATTATAGCGGCCGTAAATAATAAATGTCCGTGCATGTCCATATCGAACGTAAAATACAGGCAGTGCTTAAGAGAAATCGTTACGACGCGGACATGAATTGTAACTACTTCTCTTGCAAGTGGGCCCATTAGGTGCCGAAATGATATGCCAATAGAGGCATATTGCGAACAAAATGAATGGCATGTCAGGCTATGGCACGTTATTTAACATCCTAGCTGGACATAAGTGCCTGGAATGTGTACTTGTGGGGCTCCTGTGTCACCTCCCCATGCAGCGATACGCCGCGCTAATTTATCATGGCATTCAACACCGCCAATTGATATTGTTGTAGTTTGATGTGCCTTATTTGTACTGTGCGCTCCCAGGTGGGGGCTCTTTTTCCGCAATCACCGTCCTAATAATTCAATGTGGCGCTTCAGAATTCATCTTTGTCTGCCTGAGTGATGAGCTGTGATTCCCTTCCTGACAGCTGAGGTTTTACGAGTAGATCTCTTGTAAAGACGGTCCCGTTTATGGCTGTCGCGGTATCATATCTGCGCACATAGCTCCGGGCATGGTACAGGCAACGTTTTTCAAAAGCTTAATCATGGGCGCCATTTCCATACGCGGAACGCGCGTCCCCTCCATAAGTTTTCTCCGCTATGCGTCTATAGCAGAGACACTCCTTTATTATAACCGAGGCAATAGGGGAATGCTGGCACTGAAAAATTGCCGGAACAGTCAGCAAAGGTCTTCAACAGCGCTGGTAGAGTTGCCGATGACATTCAACAACTCAGTCAGTATTTCAAATTTCAGAAAAAAATGAATTTATACACATTTAATCTTTTGCGTTTAGAACATGATGAATTGAGCTTCTTTATTCAATCATTCAAATGATTGTATTAAGGTAACTAGTTAGCTCACTTCTTGCAGCTAGGCTCTTGGCGGAATAAAAAGTATTACTGATATTAGCAAAAGACACGCGCCTTAGCTTACAGTTGCTATTAGTTCGAATGCTGTCATCTAGAACAAGAATTAACATATAATCCAAAAAGTTTTTTTCTCTCTTAATTCATTAAAAAAACTGCGTACAGGGGAAAAAGTTTAATATTGCGTGTTGAAAAAGCTGTTTTATTTATTTTCCAGTTCAATTGTTTTTTTGGTGTTAGTTCTTTTACTTCCATGCTTGTGTTGTATAATATGTTTTCATATAGCAGAAAGAATCGAA
The DNA here is from genome assembly GCF_001625305.1 of Branchiostoma belcheri. Classification (NCBI taxonomy): domain Eukaryota; kingdom Metazoa; phylum Chordata; class Leptocardii; order Amphioxiformes; family Branchiostomatidae; genus Branchiostoma; species Branchiostoma belcheri. Next base: position 1,679,521 of record NW_017804254.1, on the reverse strand, counting down.
TCAAATCAAAGCGAATACGCTATTCAAATATGTCCTGGTCAAGGCGAAGCTTGTGGGTTTTTTTTAGAAATGTGTGGTACAAATGAAAACGTATGGTCGAAACTAACAGCTCGATTTTTAATAAAAATTAAAGAGATTATATTAGTGACAAGTGGGCCAATTGTGTACTAAACAATAAATAAATAAACTAAATGTTTATGTCACTGTTTAAAGGCATCCAATGCATTTTCAGGGTGGCAAAACTGGATTTTCAAAGCTTAAGTCAAATTTTCTGGTCATTCTTTTTTTATTTAATGTAATGATATCTGTGAGGCAAAATTTCAATGTCAATGACTGACGTAACAGTAACATGGTTGCTTGTCATGTATGGTAGGTTGGTTTTAGATATTTATGGGTGGTACCCAAAAAAATAAAGAGACGCCTCACGTAGATGGTTTTTGGGGCTATTTCAAACACTTTAAGTATGAAATGATGACGAAAATGCGCTGCGAAATGGCAGTAAATATCAGACAGATTTCCCGGTCCAGAATTTTTTTTTTGCTTTGCTGCCCTGAAACTGCACTGAAAGCACACCGAGAGTCCAGGGTAGCTGCAGGCTTGCTGGATGCTGGCTGGACTCGGCGCAAGCTGTCCAGTCGCAGTTTGACCAATGCCATTCGCCCGTCTCTCGCCGTGTACAAATAAGTCCTGAAGCGCAGTTTGACCCTCGGTGGCTGAACCGTTATTCCAGTGCCGCTGGTGAACATTCGATCCCTTCTCCTCACGCCAAGCCCAACCATGTATTACCCCGCCAGCCGGACCAGGCACTGCGCTATATTGACCCGAGTCCAATCGAATTCCCTTAATCAAAACCCCCCTGTTGTAGAGAATATTCTACTTCATCTCTCTATTTCGTCTTCACTTTTTTTACTGCGTTGTTTTATCGCCAGTCAGGCTGGTTACGGGCGGAGAAGATTGTCTGATCCGGGGGTTATTCCCTTCTCTTCTCCCCCGGTCTCTCCGGACATCAGCGAACGGCGCTCAACCCACTCCAAACGGAATGACATTGGACATTGGATACGAACGGCGCACGCAAACCAAATGGATTGCCAATATTCCCTCCCACTCGCTCCGCTATCTATCCTAATTGAAGCTAATTGGTATCTATCGATTTTTCCATAAGGCAGCAACCGAGATAAAAAGTACCAATAAGGGACATAAATTTGATCTGATTCCTTCTTTTATTACAATTCGCCGGCAATTAACCTATTATGTGTAATGTTTTTTAGAGAGAGTAAATCCGAGCGGGAACTTTCTACCGTCGCTTGATGACACTCTGTCTAAGTGAGCTCTGTAACAGGGGCTGAAAGAGCTTTATGCGAGAGATTATCTCATACGTTATTAGTTCACTATTAACTCCTCCATAAACATACTGGATATCCGGGACAGCGGGAATAGGGGGAGGCTGTGCCAATTAGCTCCGCGGATCCATGATCTTTCTAGCTGCTCAGATTTATGACGTGAATCCGCGGAGTCGAGATGAGGAAATGCCAAATTAACAGCCCTGTCAAGTACCTCGGGTGAAAACCTACTCGCGCAATGAAGCCAATATCGCGGCGTACTTACCGTCTCCACGGCGCGGCGGATCGCCCCAGTACTTAGCGCCTATAATATTGGGGATATCGGCGAGAGAATGAGCCGAGTTATTCAATCCGAGTGGGAATTAACTGCGGGCTAATGAAGAGAAAATCAGGGAGCAGGAAAGGGCTCATCTTTGTACGCCTGTTCAGACGCTGTAGGGCTTTCAAGTCGAGCCTGCTTATTAAGCGCTAAGTGCCTGCCAGACATTTGGGAAGAGAGCTTTTGGAAGCCAATGCGATGGAACAAATCCTTTCACATACTCGCTTCATTTGCGCGGTAATACGGCCGCCAGCCCCCGGGCACAGGCCCACCATGCGCGGACGGGGGCCGGAAAATTCTTCTCATGATTTTTTTGGTTATGCTTAAATCATATTAGGACCGGTAAATATCGTGTGACGCCGAGACTATTAGTCAAACGGCTCTCGGTCAGACAGGTACGGAGATAGAGACGGCAGAGCGGTTATGGGGTGCAAATGAACACACAATAACATTGTCCGTTTTTATAGCGGGTGTCGGATGGTGCATTGTTGTGGGCTACTGACCCTCGCTACCCTCTCTATTATGCGGCTTGAGAGCAAGCCGTGTTCGGTACAAGTTACGGGAGATCTTTGGTTCAATCAGATCGGTTGACGGGTCCGCTGGGGTCTCGAGCCGGTAAAACTGAGCCGGGCGCTGCTCACCACGCACGCTCGCCGAGCGGACATAGTCGCCCGCTTGGCACGCGATTCACTCACTATCCACGCAACGCGCGTCACTCTAAAAATATTCACCACTTTACACGAATTTCCTCACTTTACTCAGGTGAAAATGAGTATGTCTGTTGTCCGTTCATGCGTTTGTCTGCGTTGGTGGCGGCATAAGAAAAAGTTTTAAAAAACTTGAGTGTGCCGTCCCTATGTCATGTAATAAATGTTGGAATAGAAAAAATATATTTACCCCAAAAGTAAAACGAAATCTTGGAACATATAACGATGAAATCTTGAAACTGTAAAGATTGAATTTCCGCCTCACCACCTACCGTATAAATGACAAGGCGACGTGAACAAAGAAAAAAATCCTAACAAAGAGTTGTATAGAAAGAACACATGTGTCCCAAAATGCCTCGTCCGTGGTAATTTGATCCAGCAGAAATGAAAGCTCGTGCGAACACAGACTAAATTGTCATCAGCCCATTTTATTGCAGCTTGGATGGAGCCGAATTGATTGGTGTGTTTTAGTGTACCTAATACAAAGTACATTTTCACATCTACTTCAACCGTATGCTATACTTTTCTTTTCATCGTGATTATCTATCTTTATTTACATTTAATAGAATCCATCCAAATATAGATACCAGATTTCAAAATTATGCTGCTGAAATGATTATATGTGTCCCGTCCTGTGAGTATATATATATTGCTAAGATGTCATCTTGTTAGTATGTATATGATAACATATAACGTTACATACAAAATATCCTACCTTAGCTTAGCTTAGAGGTAACTTTCTACATAAATGTTTCATTCACATACGAATAGAATAGGTAAACCATAGAACATAGAAAATGCACATGCACTTTACCTTGATAGTTTGTATAAACGTTATATGTTAGAATGAATACACATTTCTGGTCAAATCTAACTGTTGGAAATGTGGAGATGTAGTTGGCATCGGTTAGTAACTGCGCAGCACCGCACATGTCCGCCACGACGGGAATCGGTCTTGATTTACGGCGCAGCATGTCGTACAACTTTGTTTTTGTCGCACGACTTTCAGCCGACAATACCAACAGTCGGCAAGGGTCTACGGCAACCTTTTCCGTCACCAGACAGCGAAGACATATCCATGACTGTCACAAGTCCTCAACTAACTGTCGCAAACCTGTCGTGAGACTGTCGTAAAGCATCGTGCGGGTCGCAGGTTCATCCAATCCATACATTGCAAGATTTTGGAACATGCTTTTGTTAACGTTAACTTTACATTACAGTCTACATTTCAATCCGTCTGATGATTTATTGCCTACATGTTGTTGTATTCTACATGCATCCAAACTGGGAAAACTATGACAGCAATTGTATGAAGGTGCAGATAAGCATTGTTATCATCGGTGTGTCACAGCTCTGCTGCATCAAACTTTCCTTCTCGTTCAAGCAAAAGACGGCTTCACTCATTGGTTGTTGGTTGGTTGGTTGGTTGGTTGGTTGGTTGGTTGGTTGGTTGGTTGGTTGGTTGGTTGGTTGGTTGGTTGGTTGGTTGGTTGGTTGGTTGGTTGGTTGGTTGGTTGGTTGGTTGCCTTGGAAACATGACGTCAGAAGGTGGACTCAACCGTGTGTGTGTGTGTGTGTGTGTGTGTGTGTGTGTGTGTGTGTATAGTGTTCAGCACCAAGGACAGGTGTGTTGGCGTATATGTGCATGTGTGTGTTTTTTTGTTTGTATGTATGCATTATGTTAGTATCTTCATTGCACAGCAGTTATCAAAACTGTGTTAGATATGAACATGTGTATTGTCCTACAATGCGTAGGTCATATACTGACTAATAACCTATACAATAATATACTGCTATACGAGTAGTAGACATCCTTCCATCTCGACAGATGATGGTAGCACTCTAAGCCTGGTGTTTTGGCTCTGTGCAGCGTCTAATGTGGCTAATATATTGCTATACTATGATATAATATACATGTACTATCTATGTATGAAAAATACGAGTTAGACTATACTGTTAAATTATCGTCTTGTAAGACAGATTTTTATAATCTGAATAGCTATATTTCTTTAAGGTACATGACGGGTGGAAATGTCTTAAGAGCAACGAGGAAAACTGTGCTTCAAACGTATTGATTAAGAGCTGATAGCTGTAGCAGTCATATGCATTGAGATCCGTTTTCAAGTGCCGTCCGTTTAGACAGTGTATCGAACGGTGGTTTAAACGGTGAACATTTCTCCTCGGGATAACTAATGTTTCTTCAGCGGGGCCCAAACTGACCCCGTATAATGTCACCAATATCGTGGAATGAAAAATTTATCGTGTATGTTCACACCATAATAACTATGGTAAATAGTGACACGATAATGTAATTGTATAGAAATATCGTGTACTACTTGTGACAAAGGATTAATTATAAGAAGTAAGTATCGTGACATGAATGTTGTGTTCTTTAAAAATACCTTTTTTTACTGTACACGAGTAGATTTGAGTCTGAAAACCTCTCGAAGCTAAGTGCTATGGCCACTGTCAAATAAACCTATCAATCAATTTACCAGGTGAACAAGCAAAACAGTACATTGTTAACTAGCTAACTAACTCATCAATTATTACATGCATTCCCTTCCTGTGGGGATGACGGCGGCTTGAAAGTGCATTATTATTCTGACTGGAGGTAGACGTTACGAGACACTTTGCATGCTTTTAAAGTTGATACCAGTTTCGTTAACTTTTACTAGCCTCCACCAGGCCTTCCTGAGGGGGGTAGGGTAGTAGAATTTTGCCAAAAATAGGGTCTGACTGGCCAGGGGAGTGGGTCCACCGTTAGGGTTTCATTAACCCTTCCGAAGGCAACTGAAATTTACGTTGGCCAAACGCAATTGGCCTGTTATTCCCCGTTCGAGCTAAATTTTACTGTTTTTGAACCTACGGCGTTAGTCTGGTGGAGATTAAAGTTTCACACTTTCATCTCATCATTCCTCAATATCTGAAAACCACAAATCAAGAAGAAAATTATAAAAAAAGCAACTGCTGTTTAACTGATCCCACTCGCTTCTGGCCATTTCAATAGTTAGAATATCAAAGGCAATTTTAGAAGCGAGCTCAGCTGGTGCGAACGATAATGAGGCAAACGCTGGGTGGATCCTACGGGCATGTTAACTAGAGTATAAAAAGAAACACCACCAGGACAAAAGGACTGAGGAAAAAAGATATACCAGTCGCTTCTGGCGAAATGAAATACGCACGGAAATATACAAGATATATTGGGAACGATTTCAACTAGTTGTTATGCAAATGACGTCCATATCTACGTCACCTTTAATTAACTTACATATGTCACAAGTATGGTGTCTCATCATTTACCACCAAGGAATAATTTTACAGTGTAAGCTTAAAGTTTATTGCAAATACGTGCCCGAGGCACGTATTTGCAATTGCAGGTGCTAATTGCAGGTGCAAACAACATGTGTGAAAATAACAACACTTTTCAATTAATTATGCAAATGATGTAGTAATTTCCATATGTGGTATCTAGTAGTACTAGTATCCTGCACACCTAACATTATCTAATTCACGTGAAATTGAAGACATAAATTAGACTAATTTCAGACCTCGTTGGAAATTTTCCCCTAACCCCTGAATCATTTGACCTTTTGCCCTTGACTCAATGTCACTTTGTCGTGACCTGTGTTCTCCCTATATATATACAGCATCAGGAAACGCAAACATTCCAACAGACACACAAAAAATCAGTTACGTATTACTTATGTCCATAAAATATGATATGAGAATGTTCACTACAAACATCGCACATTAAATCCTCTGCTTCCTGATTTCTCCCACAGTTCCCTTCAATTCCTCTGGGATACCATTTGATACCTTCTTTTCAATCGTCACTTCCGGCCATTCTGTGGTTACACCATTTCCCCCATTCACATCCTGTCACCCTATATCCAACAGATGCACCTACACACACATCGAAAACAAAACATTCGCACATGGCTTAAATCAAACAATGGCTAAAATGATAGCAGGAGAATGACATAGAGACACTTGGCGTCACCTTAAAAAGGATGAACTGAACTGATCGAAAATAAAACGAATTCGAAGTACACAATAGAGTCATATGGTAATAGGGTGGCACAAATGAGTCATTATAGACATTTGTAAAAACATATTAGATAATCTGCTTTGATATATTTGTTGTCGTTACGAGGGTTAGAGTTTCAAATCCGTCACATACCAAATCGGTCACGTATTCTGTGCATCTTTTGTATTTCAAGGACAATTCTATTCTTTACGAATAGATATTTTCGGATCAAACAATATGATGTGGCATTTTCTACTTAAAGGTGGACACAGCTGAATGGCGTTAAAATGCGAAAAATTTTATAAAAAAACACGTTTAAAACTATAATAATAATACAAAAAATATTGCAATTGATATATTCCTCGCCAGCCAGAAACATGGTTTGTGTGTGATAGTGTCATAATAGACTATTCATCTGGTGTGACGTTATATATATTGACACAAGTAGTTATCATGTTTTCAATTGTTGCAAAAGCTGGAGCGAAAAGGTTCTTTAACAGTGGTGGAATAAATACAATGATGATACCAAAATGTCTTGAATTCCTCTTATACTGTTGCTTTTGCTCTTAAAGACTATTGTTCTTTATGAGCTGTATTCTGTTTAAGTACACACAACAGCAAATTGAGAGGCTCTACGAAAATACCATCACCTATACTAAAACTGGACCCACTTCATATTAGAGCTTGAAAAACGTTGCCTGCTGTTGTTGTTACCTTTTGCTAGAGAAGCCGTTTTCCGAGTTTAGACTGATGGGCTTGCAATGAAAAGGCCAGGGTCACAGAAATGGCGTTTTGTAAAGCGTGCTGCCCACACGTTCCTGTGGAAAAGGGACATTAGCTGCTCACTCCAGCCGCAACGTGCCATATCACTGTTTATGTCCTAACAAAACAAGCAATTCGTTGTAGGTATGTGATATGCTGCGTTCAGCTTTAATTGCCTCAGAAGCCAAGCAAAATGGTTTTATCTTTACATATCTCCCGTTTGGTTGTCGCATGCCATAACCAAAATGTATACTGGTAACAAGTAAATATATCACCAACAGTCCATTTGAACGATTGTCCTTCTAAAATAAACTCTGTATAACGAGGAGACTATGAAGATAACATTATGAAACGCTTGTACCATATACCATTCTGCACGTATAGAAACCTTGGTTATTACGGATGGGGTCTCCTGGGTTTTTACGTAATGAGTTAACTACGCGCCACGTTATGTCAGTGACGCCGAGCTGATCATCTCTTATCGAAATCTGGACCAAGCATCAGTTTTCGGCGACGATTGCTTTTTTTCAAAGACTCTTAACTCATCATCGGCGTTAAAATGCTATCAACAACCACTTAACGAATCCAACAGTATGAACGGTCATTTGAAGCACATGTATTGCATATTTATAATCTATGTCCATGATGGTGGTATTATCGCAAGCCTCCCGCTAGGGGTTAAGCTAAGGTCACTTTCTATTGTATGTGTTACAACAATTGTTTGAGCTATTGCAGAACATCCCTTCTAGAAGAATGTTAGAGCTAGCACAGGTATCTTTTTGGGGCCCCTGTGCGCGCGCGCGCCTGTGTGAAAAACCAGACCCTAGTGACGGCGTGGTGTCCTCTAGTTCACCTTTTACCTGGACGGATGAACTTTTGTTCGTTCAGGTGCGATGATTTACAGGCATCCCCCCGCGCGACAGCTGAGATTCGGCAGTAGAGATGAAGAAGATACGACACAAACCGTGCCCGGGTAACCCCGACACATACCCACAAGACAGACGGCTACAACTGCCGTCTGTGACACGCCATATGCGTACCTGCTTGGCTCTTGAATTCCCCGTGTGATCCCCCTTGTGGAAACCAGGGGGTATATAGATACTGGTACAATAGGCACGAGCGAGGGGAGATGTTTTAAAGTAAAGACACGCGGCGTTAAAAACACAGAAATTAGCCGCACTCCCACCGGACGCGGACTGCCGTGGGAACGGGAACGAGATCTCTGTGCACGAGAGCTGGTAAAAACGACAGCGCGGGTTGGGTTTCAAACTCTCGGGGTTTAGATGTTAAAAGCCTGGTCATTTAGAGCTGTTTTTGTCATTTGTTTTTTTACAAATCTGTTGATGACAATCAATCAAGTGTTGTGTGCCGTTGGCGGGCCCTCAGGGCCAGTGACAGGTGGAAAAAGTCATGCCTTGAATAGCAACTGCCTTACACATCCATACTCTGCATATATTGGCACAAAAAATACCAAACAAACGTACACAAAGTACGACACCAAGAAAACTTGTTGTCGGGAAAATAAACCCATAAAGATGAGAATCGTTTTGTCCATTGTTGTTATTTTCACTTCTGGACAACAATGTTGTGGAAGGCTTGTGCTTAGAAGAAAAAAAGAAGAAATATACAGATGTATATAAAATGAATAAAGTTGTTGTAAGATGTGTGTTCATGTAAGTATGCTAATTATTGTTTAGGTCAGCATAATCAGATCATTATCTAAATCCCTATTTTCCTTTCGATGGCAGGAACAAAAGTCTATGGAAGGAAACTTGTGCAAAGATGGCGCCACTCAGAAAGACACAAAACACAAATCACATCATCACAGTCCTTTTCATCCTGGCGGATGTTTTGTTAACCGAGTCAGGCATCGCTGATCGCTGGCAAAATGGAAGAAATTGGCCAAAATAAAGGGAATACTATAACCATGGGAGTTGGTCGCAAAATGTAAGATAGTTTAGTTTTGTAGTATTGTTGTCTTACTGCCACACAGTGTACCATGTACGATTGTCGAGCAACAAAGTTCATTCATTCACACTTAAAAAGCAAGAACAGGACCGGTGTTGACTCGGAAAATTCTCGGGCCGGCCAACTCCTCTGGTACAGCATTATTTTGGCCAATTTCTATCATTTTCCATTTTCCCAGCGATCCGCGATGCCTGGTAGAGGCTAGACCTGACTATGAAGCTTAAGAGTTCAGAACGGCTGTCCCTGGGTTGGGACGCTCAAAGCACGGGCAAAGCATGCGCACCCTCCACAGACCGTAAGTCAATTTTCTTCAACACTGCTGGTCCGGTGTGAATGAATGAACTTTATTGCTCGACAATCGTACATGGTACAATGTGTGGCAGTAAGACAACAATACTACAAAACTAATCTATCTTACAATCATTACTACAAACTACTATCGATAGCGATATATGAGTTACAATATGGTCATGTATTAATGATTTGGTCTCGCTTATGGAATGAAGTATACAGAAATTGACCTACTAGTATGTAGGCAGATATGGGAGTTGGACAAGACAACCATGTAAGAAACGTATCGTTCTGTGTACCAGATAGGGTGAACTTAGTAGTGTTCAACCCTCTTTGTGAGTACATAGGCAACGTATGAAAAACAGATCACACATATTTTCAACGCAGGAACCCTTACTTCATGATATCACAACAAGTCCACAACAACTTATCCTGTAACATCGTTCGCTTAGCCGCAAGAGTTTTCCCTAGCTTTTAAGATTTGTATTCGTTTTAATGATGAATCATATAGCTGGCAGCATTCTATACGTATCACACATGTACCTGAAACGGAAATACGACAACATACAATAGGGCCTGGCTACTAGCATAACGTGGTGAAAGAAAGTCAACGGATTGGGTGGACGGGGTTTGCCAATTTGCCGTTTATCGACATCTGGACAGGTATCTAATTGCCAATTATAGCCTACAAACGCTGAAATCCGATCCCCAACCCATCAGTCTATGGCAGGGATATCGAATCGCGCGCCTTCTTTCCCCCAACCACTATAAAAAAATCGACATTTGGAGAGGGTCGGGGGTTATGGCATGATAGGTTTATGCCCGGAGTCGCTTTGGAATTTGATTGCCCGAATAAAACTGACGTATCATGTTACAGTACGTTGTGACGGAGAATTGACTTTATAAAATGCATGTTTGATTTTTCTTTTTTTGTTTCTGCTGTTTGCAAATTCACTCGCTTTGTTAGTTCTTTTCCGGACAGTGTATTATATACTAAAGTCTTAGATTTCTGTTCAGATCCCAGATTTTTTCTTCTTTGTGAATGAGCGCTGTGCGATAGACATGACTTCATTCTGAATTTTCGTCTGTATCCAGAAGGAATTTGATGCATAAAGAGATCGTCCCGCCATTTTGGCTCTACAGGATAAAAGATAAGAGTTTAACCAGAGAATGTTAGCGATGTGTCTGCGTGAAAATCCAGCAGGCACGACGTGTCTTGAGTTATATCCTGTTTGCCGCACCTGAAATCGTTAAAACAAGCTCTTGCTGCAGTGTTCAAAGTCGACTGCACAATGCTTAGATTAGGCTGTGACGCCAAGAATGATTTGGAGCTGGCGATTCCCGACCCGTTCCTTTAGAAAACTCCAGATCTGTTAATTTGTGGAAAGTGGCGAGTCGTTAGCCGGCGTGGCGGCGCCCCTCCCTGCCTGCCCTGCCGCGGTGAATCCAGGTAATTACGCCACTGAAAAGTGGAGTGCGGAGGGTGGCAATCATGGGCGAACAAACAAGTAATTATCGGCTCGAAAGTGGAAGCCACTTGCGACTGACAGCCTTAATAGCCATTAATTTCCTTCCACGCAAAGCTAGCCCCCGATTTTTCCGGGCTTGAACGAGGGGCTTAGGGGTTGTATCATCTCTCAAAGTGCACTTCAATTGAGCTCCACACTCCGCATATAATTGTCAGACATACCCAACCCAGAAGAGGTCGCGTTAAAAGCAATTTTTGTGGTTAGATTCTATTTTTTTACCAAGGTCACATTACTAGGGTGCGACGTGTCCAGTCCGTTTTGAACGACCTTCTTTGAAAATAGAGAAATATTTTTAGTCAGCAGATATATCGGCTTTTAGTTGTTCAACCCTTGTGAACAAGTGAATGATGCATACCTTCCACTTGACGTATTGCACACACTGCAGTACATGTATTTGCCCCATATTTTGTTCCCGATCTTTCTCTTTCAAAAATCCCCTCTGTCATACATATCAAACTGTAACTGATCGTAGAGCACACTCCAACAGGGAAGTGTGATTCTCATGCCATGCGTTGGCGGTTAAGTGATGTTATTTCAACGATTAGTATCTTGTGATGACGGTGGAACATGAGAACTGTCGCTTTCCAAAAACCTTTCCAGACCGATATGAAGACGACAGTTTGGTGAAGTGGGTACTTCCATCAGTGCTCTTCTCCACATCTCCCGCTCAAACCGCGTCTGTGTAGGGCAATTAGTCACAAACTCGATTACTTCTCCCCAAAATAGCCCGATAAGACGGTTCGATTTCCGTCGAAATTGGACGGCAAACTCCGTTGCTTTCTCTCAGGCTCGGCTGGCCCACAATTGGATCAGACAAGAGCCGACCGCTGATGAAATTTCGAGCTGGTTGGTTATTCTCCAAATCTGTCAGTTACCCCTCTTTGTAAGTCGACATAATTGTGTTTGCATCCAACACTAAGTGAGTAACGATCCCAATCACATTTTCTTCAATGTTCGACTTTCTATTACAGCCGGACGACTTGAAATTCGATCCGGCGGCCGCCGTTGTCGCATTTTGTCAAACATTTTCTTTTTAGAGCCACGCTCTTTCAAAGGGACGGAGGTTTTACATGCCATGTTGCTGAGGTAGAGAGATAGACATCTCGGACTCCTAATTTTTCCTAATTAGCCCTTTTATGTTACGAGTTGTAGAAAAGCACAGAAAAGGCCAGACAGACGCGGGCTTAGGGGGATTAGGACTATAATACAGGCAAGCCTTACCCTTACAATACCTGAATAACATTCCTACCTGAACCCTCTATTCTGTGAAAATATCATCCCGACTGTACAAGAGTTACATGTAGCGGTTCACGCAAGATCTCAGCTTACCGAGACTTGAAAGAAAAGAAGAAGAAAAAACTTAAGTTCCGGAAGGTTATTGTGATAGTCTGTTGTGTGGTTTAAGAAAAAGAAACATGACTTATTGTACGTTGCGGCTGTGTCTAAAGAATGAAACGTCGAAAGCTCGACTGAAGGTGCACTAACTACTGAATAGAATAATGTATACTACATGTTGACGTTCTTAAACATTCGGTGAGTCATGGGTATATATTTAAAAACTTTTCAGTAGAAAGCGAGGTCTTTTAGAAATATTTTGAAGACGATTTAGAAAAGCGCAGCGCAATTTTTATCAAAATAAAGGTTTTCTAAACCACTGTGAGGAAATACCAGGTGTTAGTCAGAGGTGCTAGATACGTACAGTAAATTGTACGTGATCGCCACTAACGCGAAATGTCGCGTTATTGGAGAGAATCTGTCAGCTTTTGTGTGTAAAAATGCAGGGCGTGTGTGCGTGCCGGCACCCAGGCGGATTGTGACCTGGCCCCTTGATTAAAAATCTGTTTGTGAAGAGAATTTATGGCGCATTAAAGAGTCCACGTAATGGACAAGGCAGGAGACTTACGATGGAAAGAGGTCCCCTGCGCCTATAAAAGGCATTAGGAGGTCATTCCTTTTAATGTGCCCAATTTTCGCTGTTCTATCAAAACAGTTAAGTAACAAGCAAGGAATTATGCTCGGGTAACGGTTCTTTGATCGACTCCACGGCTTCAAGAGTCAATAGAGCAATCTCAGCTCACCCTCAGTCCGAATGCCCCCCCCCCTTCCTTCTGTACGGGTTAGTTCTCTTCCTGTACTAAAGGTGTACGTCCATCTGTCAGATTAAAGCACACCCTTGGCACAGATTTTTCCGATTGCCAATTAGCACCGAGCCCAATGACTTCCGAACGGGCGTATTGAACAACCCGTCCCCGCTAATCACGGAACAAAACCCGAGCATTAACCCAGCCGCTCCCCCGGCGAGCTCGGCCCGCCTGGTACAAAGCACCCTTCCCGGCTATAGGCTCATAAATGTGTGCAGGAATATATCTCCTGTCAACTCGTATTTCCAATGAAAATGTTTTGATTAATTTTTAAGTGGCCTGGAGCGCCCGGATCAGCCGAAATTCCATTTCTAGTAATTACGTTGTGAATAAGTAGAGAGAGTCTGTAGCCGGCAGACGGCGGTAAAAATCCCGACCCAAAATGGTCTATAATTTTTCCTTTAGATCGCGAGTCCTGGATCGATATGGCGCAAATGAGTGGCGATTGGCTAAAGTGTCCGTGTTTTGTATAAGTGGTCATTATGAATTTGTTATATTTTATCTGGCTGTGTCATATTTAGTATGACGCGCCGTGGGTTATTGTTTCTCTGTGTGTGACGCTGTTGTTCTGTGATGTGCATGCGCCCTGCCCAACATTCACTCTCACAACACACACAACGCTTACAGCAAGGCCTCTGGTTTCCAGCTGCCCAACCCCAAATTGTTGAAGGACCTCAAAATGCCAAAATGTAATCTGCGGCAATTAGGCTGAAAAAGGCTGCGAAAAATATGGGCGCTCTGCACTTTAGCGCGGTATTATGGAAATTATGAATTTTAGCATGATAAATCAAATCATCATACGCGACTGGATCGGTTTTATGTTACTTAGTGCGCACGCCAGGGTGATCTAGTGTGTCCGGGGCTGGATGGCAAAGGACGGTTATTGTGCTCATCCTAAACTACCCTAAAAGCGATATCGCTCGACCAAAAAAAAGCCGCGCCATGTATAACATGGCACGGGTGCCCCGGCCCTCTCCCTCTTTCGCCCCGTGGATGAGACAGGCACATTCGTCCACACGACTCCCGTTACCGGCTACAAAAAGACCGAGGTGATTTGGAAAGGGCTGCGGTCGCCCGCTCTTAAGTGAGGTCGGACATCGAAGTTCAACTCATAGAAGGCAACAAATTTGTGGCAATGGAGTCAGAATGGCCGGCGACATGCCCCGCTGTCCATTAAGGAAAGACAACGCTATATGAGCGCTGTTGACCCCCTGACATCGCTGTGGACTAAGTGGTGGAATAAAGGAGTGGTGCTTAGTGGAGTGGGGAGTAGCAAATTGGGTTGTGCTCTTACGTGTTGTGTTCTACCGCTGCTGATGGCCTCTAATGGGCACTAGCTTGACCTCCCAGTACAGAGACAACTCCTTTCTTCCCGGCCTGCTATGCTATCCCTGACCACCAATTACCTTTCGGTATGACCGCGACCCCCGGGCATTTTCCTTCAGCCCCCAACGCTACAACTAATACTTGGTCGTCTGCGTATGTACCCAGAGCGCTGTCCGGTCCATCTTTTTCTTGGAAAAACAAGAAATTTAAAGAAATAAATATATATATATAACTCGTTTAGGGTACAGACGAATGAACAATAACCCAGCATACATTTAGGATGATAGACTGCGGTCCGCGGCGAGTTCGGTCAGAGCTTCGGTCAGTGTGCACACCAGCTCGAGTTTTCGTTATAGACAAAATCCCCTGTCGCAAGTTCATGTACACATGCAGAATAGGCTGAAAAAGATATTTCCATCTATCTCTCGAAAAATATGTTGTGTGCGATATGGTGCAAACTAAGAGGTCACCTGTATTTGAGCGCAGTCAAAACCAACCATAGCCTCAATCCTCGATGTTTTGCTGACCAAGAATTGATTTCATTCTTAAGCGTATTCAGAAAAGAAAAGAAAGGAAAGGAAAGGAAAGGAAAGGAAAAGAAGATAAGAGAATAGGCCTAGGATAGGTAAGACGTTTTGGTTTTGTGTGTACCACTTAATATGAGTTTCTGTCGTTTGCATGATTACGGTATTGCCTATCATTTCACAGATTCAGTCATACAAAGTAGATTCAGTCAGTCATTTCGAGTAGTATGTTGACAAATTACATTAATTGCTGTATCCGGCACCATAATAATCTTCGGTAAGAAAAAAGCACGGTGTTGAATAAGCTACTTAGTGGTGATAATCAGTTGTCACTGTTTACACAACCTTGAACCGTTTACACTACATATGCCTCAGTGGGTCCTGCAAGTAAGGGAATCGGCCGTTTGTTTTTGTTGTTTTAAAACTACCATAAAGCCTTGAGAAACAGTAACGTTTGTTCTGGGAGGATTTGCATTGTGGAGTGTGGGAGAAATGGTTTGTTGTGTGTACACAAAGGAGAATCGTGCGACCGGCGCGTGCGGAAAGTGTTCCCGGTGGGCCTGGCGATTATTCCCGCCTGGCTCGGCCCACCTGTCCCGTCCCCCCCGCTGGGCGCTCCCTACTCTCTCACACTACAGCCAGATTAGCTTCGCCAGCTTTCCTTTCCACACACAACCTTGGCTAAGTGATTTCCACTATCAAAGTGGGATAAAGGTTGGAGCTGCCGAGGATTTTTGGTTTTAAATAATATATAGCATGCAGCCGCCGTATTAACCAGCAGCAGAGAGCGGGAGTCGGCTCTCTGTACTGATATAAACATATATATAAACATATATTTCAACACTTACAGGAACAGAGGAAAAAATCACAAGATTTTGAGGGGGATAGTAAAAATATTGTAAAAGACTGGGCGTTTGTAGAATACAGGAGAATGGTATAAAACAGAGCTACAGACGCTGTAGAGAGGTGGAGATTTTTCTAGCTATCCAGAAAGGCCACCAACGATATCTGAGTCAAAACATGAAACGGCAGCCGTGCTATCAATTCATCCACTTTGTTCTTTATTCAATTCAAGCTTCACGGTATTATGTACAAAATGCAGTTGAAGTGTCCATGAGATAGACCGGCGCCGGCGCTATTTTTCAAATCGCACCGGAAAGCCTTTTTCTGAGCAGGGGAAATAGCAAGAACATAGAGCCGATCGCGATATCCAGACTAACGACATATGTATCATACCTTATGTACACAAAATATACAGCAATATGAACGAGATTAATAAGCCTAGAGAGGAGTATATTAGTATATCCAATAGCTTGTATGGCAATTGAATTACATTTGCAGCCTTTTAACACGATCTCTACGGGATTCCGTGTCAGCATCGGTGCAAACAAGCACAGTGAACAGACTCCATTGCCCCTAATGTACATTTAATCAAGCCCTCCCCGGGCGATATCTTTCTCTCCCTCTTTCTCTCATTCACGCACACACACACACACACACTCTCTCTCTCTTTCTCTTTCTCTCTCTCTCACATACACACACACTCACTTATTCACAAACGCACGCACACGCACACACACATACATACATACATACACACACGCGCGCACGCACACACACACATGACAGTTATGGTCTCACAAAAAAGCCGACTACATCTCGCCAAAGTGGCATTAAAAATTCAGGAGTAGAACCGAACGCATGATTTCGACAAGGAAACAGTTAAATCACGGCATCAATCCGACCTTTCATCTCAGGCTGAACAATAATGTCGGGATGTTTTGCGGTTGGGTAAGTGATTTTCAATTGAGTCACTGTACACGGGGCTGGTGGGGAACCTTAACATCTTCCCGACGAGAAAACGCCACAAAATTAACACGATTTTCTCAGCAAAACAAACACGCAACGTACAAAACTAAGAATTCTTAACATATTGCACACACTAGAGAATATATATGTATATATATAATATGTATATAATATCCAGATGCACGGAAAATCTGATCAGGTTTTCATATAGAAATCTGATGGGCATGTACAAGATGGTTCGCTATTCACAGGGCTTGGATGAGTCCGTATCATACTAAGCTTGGCATGGGTGGCCTGAGCGCGGGAAACTGGGCAGCCAGGGAGGGGCTGTAGTGGGGGACGGGGTGGGGGTAGGGGAGCACGGACGCGGGGTGGGATAGGGGCGGGTTTTCGCCATGCATGTGTCCGCTATCGTGGTACAGAATGGGTACACGTACCATCCTCTGGGCCGCGTGCGCCATGTTAGCGGCCTCCAGTTCAGCGGCCAGCTGCCTCTTCCATTTGTTCCTGCGATTTTGGAACCAAATCTTGACCTGTGTCTCGGTCAGGTGCAGGGAAGCCGCCAGCCCCGCCCGCTCCGAGCTGCTCAGGTACCGCTTCATGTCGAAGGTCGACTCAAGCTGGAAGACCTGCTGTCGTGAGAACACTGTACGAGTCTTCTTCTTGCGTCGGTTCTTCTTGTCCTTTGCTTTCTCGTCGTCGTCCTTCCCGCCGCCGTCCGCCGGCCCAGCTTCACCTCCCGCCCCGCCGCTGTGGACAGTGTCCTTCCCTGAGCTGGCGGAGTCTTTGGACTTGGCCGGAGACTGGGCCCGACAGGACGGGGTCGCCGCCGTGCCTGTGGACGCGGGAGGACGGGTGGAAGGCGGGGTGGCTGCGACCGAACCTGCAGCAAAACACGGTCAACACGAGCCGCATTAGATCTAACTGACAACAGATGGTCTACAAATCTACCATTTTCCCCGCTACGTTTCTGACCCATTCCCGTACTTATCTACTTTGTAGGAACATTTCATGGCATGTTTCAGACCAGATACGATCTTTCCGAGAATTTCCAACCCCTAACGGCTTTTATCGTTGGAATGCACTGAAGGTAAAGATCACAACACACGCTGTAGTTGACAGGTGGAAAGGCGCAGACTATGCTCCCAAATAAATGTAACATCTTCAACACGTTCTGTGTCTTTAAATCAAGAATGTTGATTCCAACACTAGTGAACTGTCAGGATCAAAATCACGGTGAAAAATGAAATGCTAGAAATACGTTCTTAGAGAGCCAGCATGTAAAATGGTTGAAAGATTGAACGTTACACTTACGTTCGAAGGGGTAGTGTGTGGGATACAACCCTGTCTGGATCCACGGGAACCAGGAGTTGCCGGGTTTGTAGAGAGAAGAGGCGCTGGACACGATCTGAGCGTCCCGCCCGATGGGCTCGTCTTCCCCCTCGTCCCCGTCACTTGCCGGAGAGGGCGGCGGAGATCTCGATCCCAGGGTGTCTTTTGCAGTCGCGTCGTCTGCAGCAACCTGTCCGGGTCTGCTCACGGGCGAGTGGAGTTTAGAATTGGACTGCTTCGTTTTCGGTGAGTTCAAGATGTTTTCGATAGAGAAGGGGTTGTTGGAGCGACAGTTAGTGTTATTACTACTCGATGTGACGGTAGCCGTGGTCGGCGAACTGTCTTCCCGGTCGCTGGCCATGTTATTAGCGCTGTGGTGTTCCGTACGTGCGTAAGTCTCGGGCGAGTTTCACCGTGTAGCGTGCACTGCGGGAGTGTGGCTTGTATGACCGGGTACAGGTGCCACTGTAGAGCGGCCTGTCTCTGCAAGGTTGTCCTGTAAGCGTCCGCGCGTTCTGGACCGGTCGTTGCGATCGAGTGTGAGTGTGAGTGACTACCGTGCACTCCAGACCTCAACCCACCCTTAATACGCCCGGGGCCCTCACGGAGTCGAAATGGCGCCGTCCACCAGAGATAACAATAATAACGTCTAAATAAATGTGTCAGGCAAGTTAAATGCTTGACAACTGAAAACGACTCGGTGATTGGACACACACAATAGATAATGGGATTAAGAAGAAAGAAAAGCTCAAGTGACCACACCTCTCAAATCTTGAACAATGGGGACGGGCGGTGGAAAACCCCTCTTATTGGGCGATCCCAACAACCGGTTCTCCCTCCCAGCGGCTGACGTCGACAGGGCGAGGGGTCTCTTACACGCAATTGGCTGTTGATCACCGATTGGACAATTATAGTGTTGTTTTTCCTAATGCCATGCCATATTCATCACCACTGGTCCCCAGCCTGTCCGTTAAACACTGGGCTCGTTAGTATGCATCTAGCTGGAGGGGGACAAAAAACACCGGTAACCGATCCGTTGTCTCTCACGTGTAGCTGGAACAGACCACGGAGAACGACAAGAAAATCCATCGCCACCCCACCGACAACGGAGGAAAACTTGTGGGCCAGCCCGCTCGACAGAAACGTCTGTCAGGAACACAAGACAACCGCTGTCTGCGGCCAACTTGTCGCCTATATATAGTAGCTGAACGATATTCCAATCTATATATAACAGTTATAAAAGTTATATCAAGTTATATATCTATATCTATATATAGCTATATGGCCGTAGAATATTTGTGATTTATATGATACCGAAAACAGGGTTGTACTGCGATGTCTACTTTCGTATTCTTCGCTTCCGTCGTGAATCACATTGTCGAAAACATGTTTTGTCGCCACAACGGCATGTCTCCAATGAACGGTAACAACTCTCGGTATGCAGAGGTGTTATAGATGTCGCGGCCATCACAGAGGGTTTTTTTGCTGCCCTCTATTCTATAGTCTGGGGAGAGGTTTTGACTTTACAACGTGCTACAGTCTGTGGTCGGGTCCTGATGCGCGGGCTGCCCTGTCCTCACGCCGCCGAGCGCACTTAAACGGCCATGAAAAGAAGTGTCTTAAGAGGTGGCGAGACCTCCGAGCAGGTAATGCGGTGCTTTAAGGCGAAATTTCACGCAATCATGTAGCAGCCCTCCGCGCATTACGCCTAACCTCGTGCTCTTCACGCCCGCGACGGCAAGGAGTCAGCGGGATATGTTCTTTTTAAATACACTTCAAGGCGACATGTAACGACTTTGCTGTATGGAAAGGTTACAAAAGTCAAAGCCGCTTAGGACGCCAAAAGTCCCTCTATTGCCAGTATTTCTCATGTAGGGCCATTTTCGTATCGCATCGAAATCGCTTGGGGACGAATAAACTCATTAAGGGCTTGACATTAGCGGAAGTACATCTGAAAATCACCATCAAGATCATTAATCTTCTTTACTTAGGGGTTGTGCCGTGCTTCTGAATGGAGTCTAAGGATAACACGAAACAATGAAGGAAGAGGATGATGACAAATGGGGCCGTCAAATCGGCCATTAGGACCTGTGGCTGCTAAATAGCTCGGCGGTCGGCGGAGGTCCGCACTGCCGGCCAGGGACTAGCTCGCCGCCTCGGCGCGGCCTAGTTCTTGGCGGGGCCGCACTAGTGGATCAGAGAGTGGTGCGCCCGGGGCCCTCCCGTGCGACCGACTACCGGGGTTCACGGATTGCCACCTTGTAACGTTGATCGCGTGGCTGCCAGCTAATATCGCGGATAACCGGAGTATGACCCATAATCTTCCCAGGTCACTCCCTTCTATCGGAAAAGAATACGAATGAATAGTTTATAACAACGGCCCCTGGCAAGCCGGACAATATGTGCAGCCAGGCAAACACCACCAAATGGCATGCCAGAAAAGCGCGCGCGGGTGTGGGATTTAACTTTCATATCCCTGGATGTGATTTCGCGATGGTCAAACTCATACATGAAAAATAATGATCCATCCTCAAGCGGTAAATTTGGGCGTGCTCCTCGGGATATGGAGCCGTTTGGTGCTAAATGGTCGGCGTGATGTGCAATTATTGGCGGCTATTATAAACATGACGTATCACCGCGGGGCACCAGCCGTTCAAAATGTATGCAAACTAAAGGTGAGTGATGTGTGTTCGGTACGGTCCATCATGCAGGGGTAGCCGGGCGGACTGTACGGGGAAAGGATCGGGCACACGTCCACTTTTACACATAGGAACAGCTAAGAAACAAAACTCATCAAACGGACGATATGTGTAAAGAAAAAAAAAACAGAAACGATTTTTGAAAAGCAAAACAAATTTGATAATAAAACAGTGTAGCTCCTCTAAATTGTAGAAATAAAAAAAGGATATACGTTAAGAATAATATGCTGCTTTAAGTTTAATTTTTCTGTCATCAAATTCGTAATAAATTGGGCATCAAACTGATATGATATCCACAAGGTTACCAGAAGTTTAATGCTGCGCGCCATTTTCTTTGTTTTCAACTTGATGAATACAGAAATAACTAACGTAATATATATGTGTGGCAAGACTTCTACGTTCTAACGTTGCGTTTCTAAATGTAACAACCCGGGTAAAACCTGAATCATGCCTGTGATTTTTTTTGTGCAAGTTATTTACTGTTTTCTTGTTGTTTATTACTTCTGACTGTATTTGGTTTCTAACAGTTCCCGACGTTCAGGAAAATCAGAACATGATAAAATTTAATAATCCATAAATACGCCAGCCAAGAAACCTCCTACGGGGGCTACCCTGTGCCCGTTTCTTACAAACACAAGTAGAACATTCTCCGCACGTTGGCTTCTCTCTCCAGACGACTTGAGTTGGTCGGTTTGATGACTGCTATCATACCGTCGTTACCGGTAGTGTGTATATCGGTGGCAAATCGTATGGGTGATCCTGGCGCTGGTTCCACCCGACACGGCGGTAAGTGGGGAGAGAGTGTCGGCGGAGAATTAAGCTCGCCTGCCGCCTGGTAATTGGACGATAATGGAGTGTGAACCGACCCCAGCAGATTTCCCATTTGACTTTGATGAGGCAGTGATTGAGTGTTCTGACCTCATCTATTTAGCGAATAAAACCGATTGGTTGGGCCTCTTTAATTGTTAAAACTCTGGAAATGGTGAAACAGAGGGATCGCATTACACCGGGAAGAATCCAAACGCCCGTGTACAACAGGGGGACCCGTCTCGTGTCAGAAGTGAAGAAAAAGTTACACAAACCGGGAAAATATCTGGTTACGTCGCCGGTAAATGGTCAGTCTACGGGGGCCGGGGTATCGAGAATGGATTTGCCGAAGTTTAAGTACGGATTTAGCCATATAAACAGCCGCTATTAAGTAGGCCACTTTGCTTTCATGATGAATCTGTCAATTTCACAGGCCGTTAGTCTTCTCCTGCACATGCTAATGGGTATTTGGGCTGGCACTGAATCCAAATCACACATTAATACAGCAGCTGCAATTGGAAAAACAATATCCCCAGTTAAGATTAATGGCTGGTATCAAGAGAGGCTGATATAGGCACCAAACTGGGCGCAATGTGCCGGTTACAAATGTCAACTTTAATCAGACAAGTCTGATATTTAAAGTACCGTGTTGGTCTGGCACGAAACAATGCCAATATCGCGCTACATCACTCTGGCCTCATTTTTCCATAAATAAGCTCGGCGGGCTTTCAGGGGGAGATTTAGAACACACATAAGAACAAACGGGCGATAAACGGCACGTTCTTTTCATTTTCCCTCCGAGCTTTGGTCCATTTCTAGGTTCTGTACGGGTGGTGCGGAGGTCATTGTGAATACATTTATATATACATACATTATATATATATATATAAATGATTTCATTCTCTCATTTATAAAAACTCGGATAACATGGTTACAAATTTTCTGATGTTTTAGTTACCTCGATGAAAAATGGAGGTTATATTTTGGGCAGTGTTGTATGTGTATTCGTGTATATGTGCGTGTGCATGCGTGCGTGCGTGCGCGCGCATGTATATGTGTGTTTGTTTGTTTGTTTGTTTGTTTGTTTGAGTGTGTGTACATAAGTGTGTGTGAGTGTGTGTGTGTGTGTGTGTGTGTTTGCGTGTGTGTGTGTGTGTGTGTGAGTAAGTGAGCGTGTGTGTGTGTGTGTTTGTGTAAGTGTAAGTGTGTGTATATAAGTGTGAGTGAGTGAGTAAGTGTGTGTGTGTGTGTGTGAGAGAGAGAGAGAGTGAGTGAGTAAGTCAGCGCTCGCGCGTGTGTTTGTGTGAGTGTGTGTGTGTATATAAGTGTGAGTGAGTGAGTGAGTGAGTAAGTGTGTGTGTGTGTGTGTGTGTGTGTGTGTGTGCGTGTATGTGTGTCTTTCACTCCCTGAATGAAGTTAATTTTACGGTGAAGGTAGTCTCAAAGCTTTTTTCAGGCCATATGGGCAGTCCACTGTGTGGATTAACAACCCAGTAATAAAATTTGCTACGAATATAATACAGATTAATTTCATTAGTTTTTTGTAATATTTAGTCGTCTTAGAAAGTGATTGGAAAAAAGTTTCATGTGCCCAATGATCTGGCGATAGAGTAGCTAGGGCGCATGCGCTCTTCAGCTTTCCCAGCATGTGGGAAATTCTGGTGCGAGATTCCAAAACGGCGTCATTTTTATATTTCGTGAATTCAGGTGAAAATTCCAGAATTCAGATTGTTTCATGAAATATAATAAAAAGAATTAATTTTGTGACCTTCAGTTCATGTGCTATAACACCCCCCCCC
>NW_017804254.1:1593162-1656118 GCF_001625305.1 Branchiostoma belcheri | reverse complement strand
TCGGTTACAAATTTTCTGATGTTTTAGTTACCTCGATGAAAAATGGAGGTTATATTTTGGGCAGCGTTGTATGTGTATTCGTGTATTCCCATATGTGCGTGTACATGCGTGCGTGCGTGCGCACGCATGTGTATGTACGTGTGTTTGTTTGTTTGTTTGTTTGTATGTGTGTATATAAGTGTGTGCGAGTGTGTGTGTTTGTGTGAGTGTTTGTGTGTGTGTGTGTGTGTGTGTGTTTGTGTGTGTGTGTGTGTGTGTGTGTGTGTGAGTAAGTGAGCGTGTGTGTGTGTGTGTGCCTGCGCGCGCGCGTGTATGTGTGTTTGTGTGAGTGTATGTGTGTGTATATAAGTGTGAGTGAGTGAGTGAGTAAGTGTGTGTGTGTGCGTGTGTGTGCGTGCGTGTGTGTGCGTGTGTGTGCGTGCGTGTGTGTGCGTGTGTGTGTGTGTGCGTGCGCGCGTGTGTGTGTGTGTTTTTATGTGTGCGCGTGCGTGTGTGTGTGTGTCTTTCACTCCCTGAATGAACTTAATTTTACGATGAAGGTAGTCTCAAAGCTTTTTTCAGGCCATATGGGCAGTCCACTGTGTGGATTAACAACCCAGTAATAAAATTTGCTACGAATATAATACAGATTAATTTCATTAGTTTTTTTGTAATATTTAGTAGTCTTCGAAAGTGATTGGAAAAAAAGACAGTTTCATGTGCCCAATGATCTGGCGATAGAGTAGCTAGGGCGCATGCGCTCTTTAGCTTTCCCAGCATGTGGGAAATTCTGGTGCGAGATTCCAAAACGACGTCATTTTCATATTTTGTGACTTCACGTGAAAATTCCAGAATTCAGATTATTTCAGTATAGAAAGAATTAATTCCGTGACCTTCAGTTCATGTGCCCCCCCCCCAACACACACACACACGATCCAAGTTTCTCACTCCTTGACGTCCCCGGTCGGTAGCCGGACCCAGACACTCCTAAACCCTCTCACAACAACACTAAAACCCACTTTGCTCAAAACGAATCGCCCCATTTAACACAAAGACGTGTTCGTGCTTTTCCCTCCATTTCCAATATTTTGCCGAGCAGACAAACGACCATTATGAATATGGGCAAACATCAAAAAGGACGTGCGTGGTAAATGATATGTACGCCGTTCTGGTTCCTTTGCCGAGAGAAAAATATCCGCGTGCCGTATATTGTTCCGACAGAACACAAGATTTTATTCCGTAACAAACGACAATGTACAATTGACCTCAGAGAAATATGCTTGTCTACCCGTGTCTTGGTATTTATTAATCACGACGTTCAACCAAGAGATGTTGTCAAGGTTTCGTAACAAAGAGACACACCTCTACTGTAATTTCTTTTTCCGCAAAAAGTAAGAAACCACCGGGGGTGTGCCGCTGCTACAGTGGCCGTAAATACGGTTGCAGGAAGCGGGTAATTAAGGGCAAGCAATGTCTACATCAAATACATGGAATAATTTTCCCCAATGGCTCCCATCCCGGCCCGAGTCGCTCCCGACACACGCGAGTCTTCCCATTTCTCTCTGCCACGGCGCCAAAGGTTCCCGGTGGAGATCATTTCTCCCGGCCAACTCTCTCTCAACACACGTTTTTATTGGATTTTCCAAATGACAGAGAGAACCTTCACGCGGCGCAGGTTACGTTTGTAGCCAAGTGAGTGTTGGAATGGCACGATTTGTGTGGAAACAGACGACAAGATCAGGTAACCCTGACGACCCGAGAAAACCTGAACTACACGGGAGCTGATTACCGCTATTCCGTCCATTATCAACCACTCAAATCCTGGTTAATAAAGTACGTGACTCCCTCCGTGCATAGATATGTCTAATGACCATTTATTGGATGGTTTGTTTCATGCACACACGCAATCGTCTTCCACCGCTCACGACAGGTAGGTATGGATAGTCGGGACTGCTGCTAGGTGTGAGAAACAACTCCAAAACTTGTGCGTAACGTTAACGTTTTGTCAGTTCAAAAACACGGAAAACGTTCGGACTTGTTCAAAATGTACTACAAAGTTGATCATAAAATGGAAATCTGCTAGTTGTGAGAAGCAACTCCAAAACCTGTGCGTATGTCAGTTCAAAAACACAGCAAACAATCAGAATTGTGGTTCAAAATGTACTCACAGTTGAGCGTAATTTGGAAAGTTACCCATAGTAAGTTTTATATTTCTGCTATCAGTCAGTTCAGAAACGCGATTTGCTCTATAATTTTTTTTCTAACATATTGACTATACATGGCAAATAAGACAAATACCTCGATGATGGAGACCAGAGGTGGTTACTGAGGGAGAGATTGAATTTCCGGAATTGGACAACTAAGATTGTCTACTCTGGTGCGCTGTGCACGAGAAGGTGCCTTGGCCATGTTGTAAGGATGCCAAGAACACGGCTCCCCCTGTGGCATTAAACTGATGCCACAATGGAAAACAAGGAGGGGAGGTCAACAAATGACAAGGGAAAAACAGTCATGAGGGGACCTAGAGGAGAAGGGTTTTACTTGGAAGGGAGAGAGAAGGCAAGCGATGGACAGAAGAGAGTGGACAGCAGTGGTGGTCTGTGAAGTTGACAGATGGTAGTGGCGATGGTAATAATCATGATATATGTTTGTATACTCACGTACCTTGTAATTTCTATGTAAACTCATTATTTTACATGTGTATGTCTATAGTTGTACTTTTGTTGTGTCACTTAAAGTACTTTCTGATTAAATGATTACATGTCCATCCCAGTGAGAAGGGTTTTACTCGTCTTTCAAAACATGTTCAACCACTAATAACGTATCTTCCAGACGTTTTTGTCAACGGTGTACTAGCGTGTTTTTGCGTATAATTGTATAAAAAGGATTCGAATTTCATGCCAACATTAATTGATAGCGGCTTACAATTATTTGATAGACATTGTTCCTTTGATCTATCCATCTTTTGTGATGTACCAAATAGTAATTGGTCAGGCCAACAGATAAGCCATTGCTGAACAGACCAGGCATCTGCGCTAGATCAATTAATTCAACAGCAGTCTATTTTTGAAAGCTCCTTTTCAAACTCTCAATAACACATATTCCAAGCGTCTGTAACGCAAAATGCAGCCATGCAAGCTGGGGCAGCATAACTGATGTCGACGACATTATGGTTTTTTATTTAAAAATGTCGTAATTACTCATACAGTGTATATACATTTAAGAGTCGACTTGACCAATTCCACACTATATATACGAGTGGCAATCCTAGTGCGCCAAGAAGAATATGTGAATTTGAAAGGAAGAAATTCACAGAGAGCTAGGAAACGAGCCAAGTTGATATAGAACTTCGTGAACTAGTTACGTTTCGTTAGGTAACATAATTTCATAGCTATATTTTGCTCTTTTCTGTACTATATAATGGCTACATCTTTCGCTTTTCTGTACTATATCATGGCTACATTTTGCTCTTTTCTGTACTATATCATGGCTACATTTTGCTCTTTTCTGTACTCTATCATGGCTACATTTTTCTCTTTTCTGTACTCTATCATGGCTACATTTTTCTCTTTTCTGTACTATATCATGGCTACATCTTTCGCTTTTCTGTACTATATCATGGCTACATTTTGCTCTTTTCTGTACTATATCGTGGCTACATTTTGCTCTTTTCTGTACTATATCGTGGCTACATTTTGCTCTTTTCCGTACTATATCGTGGCTACATTTTGCTCTTTTCCGTACTATATCGTGGCTACATTTTGCTCTTTTCTGTACTATATCATGGCTACATTTTGCTCTTTTCTGTACTATATCGTGGCTCTTTTCTGTTCTATATAATGACTACATTTTGCTCTTTTCTGCACTATACCAACGCCTCAACTGCATTAATTGATGAGGTTGCCGCCCCCCCCCAAACACACAATGTGAATTTGTACCGAAGCCTCATTAGTGTTGTCGGACGGGTTTACCGCCTCTAGTTACGACGGGCTTTTCACTAGCCGACAACTCGTCATTCTCTGAATTATCCCCGTTCACAAAAGCAGTACGCTGCTACTACTCTGCCTTATATAAAAATATCTTTTGTGCGCAGCTTTCAAATGTTCCTGGTCCTATCAATCGATTCAGTGTGTTGGATACATCTGAATGAGTTATATGATACCATCAGTGTAGATCACAACCGTTGGATCAAAAAATAATTTGTATAGAGGTCATCCCTATATATGTTCTCATAATTTGCAGTATCAAGTAGTTCAGTCGTGTTTGGGACAGACCAAGAGTACTAGTGTTGATAACATGCGCCCCGACGTTGTACCCTTGGGAAAGGTACTTAACATGACTTTCCTCACTTCACTCAGGTGAAAATGAGTACTTAGCTTCGACTAGGGACGTCCCTTGGATAGGACGTTAAATGGAGGTCCTGTGTTTGGGAGAGCCACACCCCACGCACGTTAAAGAACCCACCGCACTTATCGAAAAGAGTAGGGGACCTTCCCGGTGTGAGTGGTTCAAACCTTACAGTCTGGTCTCGGGGTTGACATCTTTGAAAAGGTGATAGTCACGTACCTGTTATGTCAATTCTTCCACAAATGTGGTAAATCTTAATAAATAAATAAATAAAATAACAATGTGAGCTGTAGTGACTTGTCAACTTTCCGTACTCTGGATGCCAAGGTCAAGGTAAAGGTAGAGGATGCCAACGTTGACGCTATCTATGAAGCTGAATTTCCATGCAGGAAACAGGAGAATATTGTCTCGAAAAAACAAAAACAAAACAGCAATCAAGAGATATTGCAATGGTCAGCTTGTCTCATGCAGAAAAGAAAGTATTGACACATTTATCTTCAAATTCTGTTCCAATTATAACATTAACTTTATATAAAAAATAAGCACAATCTAAAGGAACATAAGAATAAAGAGCCTTGAATTTACGTGCTATTCGGTACCGTAAGAAATACAGATAGATTATGAGTGGCATTTTTGACGAAGTAAACAATATCCAGCGTCAGATTATTAGTTCAGCACCAAGGACAGGACAGGTACAGTACGGTTATAGAAAAGCGCCACCATGCGACCGGAGGAATAAATGGAAAAAATTATAGCGACGTCCAACAAATAGCGTGTCTGACATTGATAGAAAAGACTGTGGGTTGGGCGTGCTCGAGTACATTGTTTCGGCCCTTGTGGAGGCAGAGTCTATAAATTACAATGGCACAAGAGTATCTGTTCAAGATTTAATATCGTATCAAATACATTTTGGCAACCCGCCACAATCTGACTGTGGGCAACACACCGTCCAACCATGCGCCCTGGCGACCTACATGAAAACTGCAGTGCGATACCTGTACAATCTACATTGCATAAGGCCTCAGTTTCATAATATAGGACAATCCCTTTTTTCAACATACAACATACATTCACTCATTTTGTACGATTTACAGTATGGTGCAACCGGTGAATAACTTTATTTGGAAACGGACGAAACTTCATGCGCGCGCGGATGCCATCCATATAATCAAATCAACATGGCCAAAATGGGCAAACAAAGATCATTTATTGGAAAATTACTAAGGTGTGTCTCCCTCCTAAATTTATCAAGTTGAATGATTTCGAATCTGTAAGATAAAAGCCATAATGAAATCATCGTAGTTTTCAGGCCTGCATGTGCTATGATTGTTCATTGGCTTGTTGTTAATCTTATGTTAACTTGATTATCGAATTCAAATTTTACTCATGATTTACAGGTGACACCTGTGTGTGAAACACACCGTTCCAAGATGGCCAGTGGCAGTGTACATGGACGGGAAAAACGAGCGGGTAAAAAATCCGCCAAGGAAGACGCTCTGTTTCCGCTTTGGTGGTAAGTTGTACTTTAAATTGTCTGGGCTATCATAGATGAATCTCCTTTAGTTAAATGAAGCAAGTGGCGACAATTGCGACAACCCCCCCCCACGAGTTAACGTTGCACTAAGTTATGTAACTGCTGGGGCGCATTTGTTTGGTCCAGATTAAAGGCCATGATTAAAAATTCTGACTTAAATTCTACCCGGGCCCCGCTGACAAAACGACGCCGTGACCGAGCCGTGAAAACACCAAGAGATACCCCTCCGGTTGCCGGCAGTCCACCGGAACTAAATTTTTACGTCACAGACCAGATACAACAGATACACATAATAAATGTGTGTACTTCCGCGTCAAATGTGTGACATCACAGATCAGATGATCACAACAAAAGCGTGAACTCTGTATTAAGTTGGTAAGTACAAGACATCGTCAGAGAAGCTGCCGGGTACCTGCCGGGTGCCTGTCGGAGACCGACCAATAAGGGTGACAAAATGCCACTGAAGGAAACTTTTAATTGTGACCACAACAACCGGTGCCCGCCATGCTCTAGAGCCCGGCGCAATTGGGACCGAAGCTTTAGAAATGTTACTTTTGGGTCTGGAACGGGGGCTTTTGGTCAAGCTGTGACGTGACCGCTCTTTGGACTTGAACGACCGCTCCTAGGACTATTGCTACCTCGAGCTCTGAGAACAGAATCTTCTGGGGCTTACTGAGACTGACCAATCCGTTGTTTGGTTTGCGGGGTGCATTTTGCCGCTATTTCTGCTGCAGTCGGTCTAGCAGGAATACTTGGGCTTAGTCGGCTATTCCTGTGGCTAGATCGACCGCTTTTAGGCGTGGTACGCCCGCTCTTCGGATTTGAACTACCGCTATTGGACCTGAGCTCCCTGCCTGTTTCTAGTGACAGTAGGTTTGAGGTTGTACCCTTGGGTACTGGAACGGGAGCACGAGGAGACCTTGGACTTCTTGGCCTACGTTCTGACCGCGTTGTTGTAGTTCCTTTTGTGATATTTTGTTGTTGCACGTCAATGTTCTCGTAAGAGGAGTCAGTAGAAGCGGCGTTGTTGTCAGAGTTCGGTCCTTTGTTCCAAGTACTCGAAGAGACGGGGGTGTCGGGCACGCATCCGAGATTCAGATACCGGGCAGTCTGTTCTTTTAAGCGCGTCTTTTTTCCCGCCATGGACGGCGCAGTGTTACTGTCGATGTAAGTCGGATCCTTTGGAAAATTCTTCTTGTCCTTTTCTTCATCGACGAAGGCTGGCGCCCAGACGGATTTTGTAGAGGATTTACTAGTACTGTGACACGATTCTGTGACCATGTTTGGTCCTGTTAAAGTTGAACGTGGATCATATGAGTTGGCTTTTCGGCTGGCAATGTCCTCTACCACACTTCCGTTCGCGTAAGAATAATCCACAGACGTCTTGGCTGTGTTTTCAGGAAAGATGTACTCCTCCGGTGCAGTATTGGCAACTGCTTCTCCAGGTTTCTCTGGCACCGTGCCGACCCTCCTGTATGCCTCCTTTGCCATGGCTGCTAGGCGAGATCGTTTTGAGGCCTCCAAAGTTTTGCGCCTGTAAATTTGCAGGTCGCGCTGCTTGGGCTCATTTCCATGGGCGCTGCTTTTCCTCCGGATAGTGGACCTGTTCAGGAGACAAAAACCCGTCATTTTAGGAAACCACGTAATTCCATAGCATACTTTTCTAGCAAAACGGCTCTTATAATATCATGCAATTTTTCCTTGTTTTGTAAGTTCACTGACTGACAAACTCACTCACTCACTCACTCACTCACTCACTCACTCCATCGTAAGTAAGTTTGGCATGGTAGGTTAAACAATGAAAAGACGTCTGGTAAACATCAACTCAACTTAGATACTTTAAATGAATAATTAGTCACTTTGGAAGAAAACCACAGCATGGTTACAATGAAAGCCAACACTTTTCCATAAAACGACCCGTATTTTAGCAAGGAAACCAGAGCTGTGCGTTTGTGTGTGTTTGGCCAATATTTACTCGTTCCAGTCGCCTCTTAACCCTGGTAGAGGCTAGGCTACCTTATCTGTGCTCTTATTGTACCTATCAGCTATAACACTTCTCATACAAACCTACTAGCCTGGAACCCATCCCTACATTATTGGCGCTTCTGCTAGTCACCTACGTTCCAGCCAAACAACTTGTCCTTTAGCATAGAAACCATAACTTAGGCGGTTTACATCACTGACCTTCTTCGAGGCAGTCTCTTGATGAAGGAGCTGGTTGATTTGTCGCTGTCTATCCTCGCACAGGCCTTGTGGAGGGGCAGGTGGGGGTTGTTGTACTTCTGAAGGTAGGCGCTAGGTGCGTAACCTACCTTGTCGTTGTACCTGCAGCAAAACACGTCAATGGAGGTTAGACATCCAGGTAATGAGATACATAAGAAAATAGTCACTCAAGCAACTGGTAAGCTTTTCAACAATATTCGTGAGTACAACAGGTCAATGTGGTCGGTCAGTCAATCGAGACTAATCAGCTGAAGCCAAAATGAGAAGTATACAAGAAGTACGCCTTATATACGGAAATAAAAAAAATGTAGTGAATCTTCATCGAAAAACGCTGAGGGCAAAGATATCTTCACCATAACCCTAGCATACAGGAGTTGTAGTAAAGGCATATATTTGGCAGATGATTTCGAATCTGATAAATATCTCTGTTCGTGTTGTAAACAAGTGCGTGGAAAGATGCTTAAAATATAGCCTCTACCAGCTTCGGGAAGCGGCTAGAAATAGACCAAATAGACAGATGATATGCCGGGGTTGGTCCGCGCTACGAGAATAGTTTGCCGCTCCCACGCACGTCGGCAGAACGACCTGCGCGAAACCCATAATGGTAGTGCATAGTACTTCGGCACAGCGTCTCATATTAGATCGTATTTTTGCATATAAGGTTAACAATTCATCCGTAGTTTCCAAAAATCCTACGAAAACCGTGAAAAATGGGGTTTTGGCCAGGCGCAGTACGTTCTCCCAAAGCCTGGTAAAGGCTATGTAAAAGATCGTAGATGATGAGTACTAAAAGCTTACCGCACGATCCACCAGCCGTCCAGGAGCTTGTGAAGCACATGAACAATCACGCCTTTATCAAAACCGATCTCGTCATCTATCTGTGGCTCGTACTTTTCCGTCGTCAGGAACTCTTCACCTGAGAGAAGGAGACGAAGGTTTAGGACTGTGGCTTCCATGGCCACAGTCCTAAACCGTCATTTGCATTGACACCGTGTAAGGGTTAACCGTCCTATCCATTTACCTGAGGTAAAGTATCATCCTACTTTCTATGGCTGAAGGAAAACAGTATCACTGTGTTTGTGTGTGTGTGTGTTGGGTGTGTGTCTTTGTACGTCTGTAGGTTTCTTAGTGTATGATTCTTTTGTGTATATATATATATATGTGTGTGTGTGTGTGTGTGTGTGTGTGTGTGTGTGTGTGTGTGTGTGTGTGTGTGCGTGCGTGCGTGCGTGCGTGCGTGTGTGTGTGTGTGTGTGTGTGTGTGTGTGTGTGTGTGTGAGTGTGTATGGTTTGTGTGCAGGTGTGCGCTCGAGAGTGTGTGTGCGCGCGCGTGTGTGTGTGCCTCACATTGTGCCTATGCCCTTTCCACTTTCATTCTCGGACATTCTAGAAAGACTGTCTCACCTTTTTAATTGTGACCTACGCTTTACGTACCTTCCCAGTTTGGCCGTTCCTCGTCTCTCTCCTCTGGTTGGTCCAGAAGTTCCAGGTAAGAGGCGGGGCACCAGCCTTGTTTGTCGTCCACCTGAACCAACCACCAGCCTGGAGGGGTGAATGGATGGATGAATGAATGAATGAATGAATGGATTAATACCTTTCAGGCCATATACACCCACAGAGACAGACGTACAAACACGTCCTTTCAGACGCCCCTGTCTGTCTGTATCTGCATCTGTAAAGTGGGTATAATCGCTCCTCGGCGTGACACAACAGCTTCGCAGGCACGCGTCGCGGCGGCAGCGGGCTACATTACACCAAACGACTTGTTACAACTATCCTTTGAACATCTAACTCTAAAAATCGTTTTAAGCTATCAAGTGATGATGTCCCTACTTCTACTGTACGATAGTAGTACTAGTAAATGTCTAGGAAAAAAATGAGTTTGTGAACACCTCAATCCTTGGTTGATTTCTTGTTCTTTTCTGAGGTGAAATTAGGTACATAGTAGTTGGTACGTCCATCAGTTTATTAGTCATTTTTTACATCATGCATAGTCTGGACATTTTTCGCCTGTCTTCCGGTGACATTACTTTGGCCTATGTATCATACAAACGTACCGCTCATGTTCTTCTCCACCACGTCCACGTGCGCTCCCTCCTCCAGGCGGACCTCGGTTTTCCCGCTCGGGGTGAAGGTGGCGATCGCCCGGTAAGTCTCCAGCAGGATGGGCGCAGAGATCTCCAGGTCCTCTCCTACAGGGTACCAAAATGGTCACGGTTCACTCTGTGCAGAGCATAGAAGTGGTGCCCATCTCCATTTCTGTATCCCTTGGGCAATACAGCTGTGCAAGTACTACAGCAGGGGGCTACTCTTAAAGGCATGTTGCTCGTAAAGGCATCTAATGTGGTAAACACTGGATTTTTCTGATCAATTTTCTGGTCAGTCTTTTAACTATGATCTTTTCACTTGCAAAACAAGAATTCCGATGAAATATGGGCTTGATATGTAAATGTAAATTTCTTCTTTGATTATGCAAATGACCTCTGCATTAACATAATATATACATCGTGATGTATGTTAACTTTTGATTAACTTACAGATGTCCCAAGTATGACATTCCCATCATTCACCATTAAGAAATCATAGAATTTTCGCATTGATTATGCAAATTAGGTCATTATTTGCATAATTAGTATCTGTTGATGCTCCGCCTGCCATAGCTTACATACATTACATGTATGAAAGTAGCATAATGTAAAGCACTGTAATTATAGAATTTCCTCATTAATTATGCAAATAAAGTCCTCATTTGCATAATTTGCATTTAATCATGTACAACAGTCTCTCAGGTACCTACCTACCAAAAATGATGAAAATACGTTGTTCCAATCTGGACTTATTGGCTTTGAAATTTTTTACCAGAAACTAACCTGCAGTTCCAGAACAAGCTGCTAGGGGGACCAAACTTACGCCACTTATTCCTGACAGAATAAGCTATCTGTCACCAAAAAGTCAAGACCATAGCTTGTTCAGGACAAAAGATACAAAAACCGGAATTTCTGCTGCAGTACCAAGGCCATCCACCAGGAGGCCCATACTTGACCTTGACCTTTGTCTTTCCAAGACTTACCATTATACCAAATATCATCACAATCCATAAAGGCGTTCTGAAGTTATGCTGACTACAAAGTTGCGGAAACACAGACAGACACACACACACACAGACACACACACAGACACACATACAGACAGACACGCCAAAAACAATACCTCCATTTTTCATGGAGGTAATTATGCCCGAAGTAAGGTAAAGCAATAGGAGACATTCGATTACTTTCTGTTCAACTCATACTACTGCTGTACTATGTAAGAAAATGTCAAAGCAGGACATGTTTAAACACTTGATATCATGCAAGAACGAATGTACAGTAGACAAACTATGTAATTATGTTTCCAAATGTTTCAAAAAGAGAGAAGAAAGGGCAACTAACAGTAGATGATAGGTAGTATATAGTATTGTTGTATTGTATAGATTCTTAGCACTTTGCATTAGAATATAGCGTACCAGTATGAAATGCTCATGTTTTTGCATACTAGTACTGCATACCCTCTTGTGCATTTAGCCCATCTGGGCAAGAACATGCAATAAAGATTCATTCATTATATTTGCTATGATCGGTCCGATTCGCCCCAAGTCCACTTCGCCCCAACTATTTACTACCAGTTCGTCCCATGTTAGGACGACCGGCGCTATGTCTTCTACAGGGGATATATTGTATACCTGACTTCTCCTTGACTTTGTTTCCTCGAGCTCCGCTTTTTGACTCGAATGTCAGGTACGTCTTGTTTGGTTTCTTCCTGCAGGGCAAGAATTCAAGCCAAAATTATTACAGACTTCAACCGTCCTATGGCCGACAGTTGTTACCATGTAACCCCAGAACAATACCTACATTTTCATGTAGGTAGTAGGTAATAACTGAATAAGAAAACTGTTACATACGGGTCGGGAGGAGGAGGGGTCAGGTCTTCTGGTAGAGTCTCGAAGAAGGAAAGCACCTCCTTGTGTTCGGAAATCTTCGGCTCGGCCATCGTGACTTTTCGGCAATATTCGTAGATCGCCGGCATTCTCTCGTCTGCGACCTTGAACTTCTCGTTTCCGAACCATCCCTGCTCTGCGGATGGGGCGAATAACGTATCAGGCAAGGCAAGGAAAAGCGGTGTACTCTTCGACTGTCCCCTAAAGACTGTGTGGCACTGTCGACAACCTTCGCTGACTTATCGTGAGATATTTAGAGAATTTGAGACTTTCTTGTTCATGATCATTTATTGTAAAACACACTCACACGTTTAGAATCAAAGGAGAGGTCATAGCTAGACACAATCTGAGCTCGAGGCAGGCAGACAACCACCAACCTACCTACTGGCCAACACACGCACGCACGCACGCACTCACGCACGCACGCACGCACGCACGCACGCAGGCACACACACACACACACACACACACACACCACCACACCACACACACACACACACACACACACACACACACACACAGACACACACACACACACACATGGAGCTAACTTAAGTTAAATAATTTTACTCAGTTGATATTTACTTGGTAGTGGTGGAATCGTCTGGTCTTTCTTGCTTACTGCTCCCGTCTCTATTGGGAACAACTCGGACAGCTTTTGCTGAAATAAGATTTAAGATTTGTTTTTGTGTAGTTTTACTTGAATTGTAAAACGTTATAATTTCTCTACCACCAGGCTTTGCCAAGTTGCACATATCCCCCCCCCCGGCCCACCGTTCACTTCCGGAATTCCGCCCAAGTCCGGCCTTATAGGGCAGACAATACAATTACCTTTGCCCATAGAAGCTCCCAATGAAAGTACTTTCTTACATTTCAATCTCAAAACTCCTTCTGCATCAAAGAGCCACAAGGGTCTGCTTTCCAAATATAGAAAGAAAATAGGAGGTTGACCAGCTCAAACTCTGACAACAGCTGACAACAGTCAACAAACCCTACTTTGGACCTAATTTTATCATGTATTCATCCGCAATAGGCAGGCCAGACCTCATCATTCAGGTGTACACAGGTCTCTCATTATACCCACTAAACCTATGAAATGAGCAAAATTTGACCAAAGTAGGAAAGTTTAGACCCTACCTGTTCATTCTAGCCCAAAAATCTTCAAGCTGGACCAAAATTTTCAAGAGAAAAAAGGATATTTATTATAAATATATTAAGTAGGAACTACAATCGTTTTTGAGGCCTCTACTGCTCAACGCAATTGTTTAGAGCTCTATTACATTTATTGTTTATTTCAGGCTCAAGGACACAAACACATCTAAAAAACAAACATCGAAGTATGTACAGATAAATAAGCTATCCTGTCGCGAGAGGCCCCCTTACGGTGGGCGGACCAATCTACAGTAATGTCGCCAGAACAGGCTGGAGGCAAAAGCCTCCGAACGAAGTAACAGACCCTATCAAGTGAGAGGCAAACGAATACAGCAGTTTCAACACGCATCTGCACAAATACATCTGCACAAATAGGTCGCTGTTACTAGTATTTCTCGGTTGAGACAGTGGCATTTTTAGTCCGTCATGATAGGCGATGCCTCGTAGCCTATGCATGGTTCCGGCTGAGCAAAATACGTTGCACTACAGTGTGATATGAAGAGAATGCGTTTTACCTCGTGTGTATAGTGACCAAATTTGCGGGTAAGTGAGGAAGTGTTTGTATACATATGTCGAGTTTGTTTACGAATGGAGTTATCATCGGAGAGGTTATGAGTGATGAGACCGAAGCAACGTACGTGTACTTACATGAAGCTGGAAGAAAGCGCTGTATCGTCTGTAGATGATGAACTCGCTACCTTCAGACCACTTCACGGACAGGATGTACAACTGTGGTATAATAACTACCGGTCAGTTTGTTTGAAACATTCTTTATTCTTGAGAAGCTCCACCGGGCCGCTTTTTATTGAGGTCATGAGGTAAGGGTCAGACATAATATAAAAGTTTACATTATTTAAATTCCTAATGAATCTATACACATATTTTACACATACGTGGTACAATAACGCCATACGTAGATGACGGATAGACATAGAGGTAACAAGGTACGCCAAAGCGGTTACTCAAGCAATTGGTTATGATTTTGGAAACGGCCAGACGTTTCAGGTAGTATCCAGTACAACCTTTCGGCAGAGACCAGAGGGGAAATGCAGGTTAACGTTTATAAGCACGAACTGTTCATTGGTATGCAAAAAAATGAAGAAAATTTTTGGGAAGTCCAAAATGAAACAAAAGTTGGATAAGTCAAGACAAGATGATGCGAATTAGTCGCAAAGCTCCTGTTGTAGAACAGGAGCTTAAGTGTTGTCTGTCCTTGGGGCTGGGAGCGCCAAGTGTCAAGTGGCTGGGAGATCTACCCGTAGCCCCCCCCCCCCTCCTGTTAAGGGTGGGGTTGTTCATTCTTTCATATATTGCCTCTCTAACACCCCGTTCCCACCAGCGTGTTTCACGGTCTAAGATATCCGTGGACTCGAGTTTGAAAGTGTGACCCTGGTTGTGTTGTAGGTGGTGGAAAATGGCTTTGGTCGACTGGTCTCTCCGCTGTAGGTGTTGTTACAATTAAGCTCCTCGCATTTGAGTCTGTAAAGCCTTGATACCTTTGTGAGGTCGGTCCTTAGGGTGTACCGGTCTTTGTCTGAGGGTTTAGTGAGGTTTGAAGTTTGTGGCAATGTTGAAGTTTTTGGAAGATCCGTCGGAGTTTATCCGTGCTTAGAAGCCTGCATTTCTCCTCTGGTCTCCCCTGAAACGTCTGACCGTTTCCAAAATCATATCCAGTTGCTTGAGTAACTGCTTTTTGACAAAAACGTCAAATATTACAATAGTGAGAGCTTGTATATGCCATATAAGTCGTGTCCTTTTGCTCTCGTTTTTGGTCGTTTTCTAGTATCTCCCATACGCGTACTGTGAACTACAAGGCAATACGATACAATACGAAATAGTTACAGAAGTCAGATATTCTTTATCGCAATAGTATCGACTTTCTCACTAATTGTCCTTATTGATATTTACTAGTCTCGTGCGTAAAGAACTGGACTGTTTGTATACGGATGTGACAGAGAATGGTCAGCATGTGTCCTAGGTGAGGGGGCTATCGACAAAACATCCACAGAAGAGATACGAGCACAGATACTAACTTACCCTGCGGCAAAATAAGTGATGAATAGATTTGTGCTGGAAGAAAAAACCCTCCCAGTCCATGTTTAATTGCTACGCTCCCTGTTAAGTGAATCATGGAGGTAGAACACATGTGATTTTTCAACCTCCATGGTTGAATTAGTGGGGTCGTGTGGCGTAGCGGCAGAGTGCTCGACTCGGAAGCAAGGGGTGCCGGGTTCGAGTCCTGACATGCCACCGATCCTGTGCCCTTGGGAAAGGCACTTTACACGACTTTCCTCACTTCGCTCAGGTGAAAATGAGTATTGTATTGTCCCCTGTGTTGATGGTGGCATTAATATAAGTTTAAAATACTTAAGTGTATCGTCACCACGTCTTGTGATTAGATGTTGCAATATAACAAAA
This sequence comes from Branchiostoma belcheri, assembly GCF_001625305.1. Lineage (NCBI taxonomy): Eukaryota > Metazoa > Chordata > Leptocardii > Amphioxiformes > Branchiostomatidae > Branchiostoma > Branchiostoma belcheri. Next base: position 1,640,489 of record NW_017804254.1, on the reverse strand, counting down.
AAGAATATCAGACGACAAATCCAATTAAAATACACCTGGAGTACAGCTACTGATCAACCATTCTTATAATGATAACTCCCACCGTGGCAAGACCATCTTGAAGCCAGCACTAAATACTCGGACAAGGTCAAAGACAGCACTTACTTTTAATCTTGTATAGAACTAGTACAGCTAACATTGTATGGCACCGCGAGAGTTCGACTATGGACAGTGACAATGTCGGTTGATCACCAAGCAGATTCTGTGGGGCAAGGGGAGTCTATATGAACCACCTGTATCCATTGGCCACCTCCATAGTTACAGGAGCTGAGGCTCCCCTTGCAGAATCTGCTTGGAGATTAACCGACATTGTCACTGTCCATAGTCGAGCTGTACTAGTTCTATACGACCTGTCTGTGTGATATGTATACTCACGTAATGTTTATTGGGCACGTAGCGCTTTTCAATCCCCAGGACACTCAGACCTGTAATGACCTTCCTCGACCTCTGGTTGCCCTCCGCCATTTTTGACCAGCACTCCGTACTGTATAAAGTAGAGCAGAGTAGAATAGACTCTTTGGTCAGGTAGGACTGTCGATGTCCAGTTTTGACCGCACCTCATCGGTTTCACTTTAAAGCGAATGTCCACTCTGTGGCCGTCTTCGTCGCATGAATCTGAATTTTTTTATGTGGTTATGTCCAGATTGTGCTCCCACTTTATATTCACAACAAGTTTGAAGCGAATCCATCGATCCGAAGTTGTATAAATCGAAGTTGACAGTTTTTTTGCGACGCTTGGGGGCGGAGCCCTTGGTATAGTACTGCGATCGAATTGAAAATATTCTAAAAATTCCGCCAATGCATTCCCTAGGGAATTTCTTTTTTGCGCAAAGGAATCGCAAGTTACAGCTGCGAACACACAACTGTCCAGGCTTCGTCAATTTTAATACTCCGACAAACACTACAGCTACTCTTTTTCGACGATTTTTAAACTGTAAATCCAGTTTTACTGCCCTCAAATAGCTTCGGGTGCCTTAAAAAGCGTTTATTATATCATATTTTGAACAAGCCATTTATCTACCCCCGTAACCTAACAAATCCAGTCACTTACCCCAAGCTGGACACGTCCGTTGACTCGAACACGTCTTTTCTATTACTGGTATGTCAGACACCATATTTGTTGGCCGTCGCATGGTGGCGCTTTTCTGTAACCGCACTGTACCTTTCCTGTCCTTGGTGCTGAACTAATAATCTGACGCTGGATATTGTTTACTTCTTCAAAAACGCCACTCATAGTCTAGCCCCGTCTCATTTTAAAAGTTGACCTTGGTCTCCACAACAGTAACATGTGTACCAAACATCATGAAGAAACCCCTATCTTTGCAGGAGTGATGCTGTTTTCAAACTAACCGATTAACGGGACCGGCTGGATGTTTGGCGACCGGCAACCGTAAAGCGATTTAATCAGGCTAAATAACACAGGTCCCCTACAGCGAGAAGCATTTCCCGCGTAGTGTTGGGCATGCCCAAGTACATTGTTTCGGCCCTTGCGGAGCTCGAGGCCAAGTATATAGATTGAAATGACACAAGAGTATCTGTTCAAGATTTAATACCGCAGGCCACTAATCCTCCTAGTCCAAGATCTGACTGTGCGCAACACGCCTTCCAACACTGCATCCTGGCGACCTACATGAAAACTGCAGTCCGAAACCTGTATAATCTAGACACCGTCTCGTACTTTGCATCGCGGACAAATTCCGATTTAGCAGGACATAATAAAAAAATCACATACGAGAATCTAGGATTATTTGAAGTTTCATTGTAAAGCGAGTTTAACCCAACTGAAATGGATGTTCTATTTCTATGTAATGTCACTAAGTAAACGTCATAATCATTAAAGACAGTTCCAGACACATGGTTGAAGAAGACTGCTTTATTGATGATGCTTTAAATGAGGTTTGCTAAAAGTAGATGATTTTGAATAACTATGATCAGATTCAAATTGGAAATCAAGATATATTCTCTGCATCCACATGAACTATTTTGGCACACAATTTTTTTTCACTCTACTTTGAATCGTGCATATTTAGCAATTTTCCTTCATTCAAAACTAAGAATTCTCTGCATCCTTCACTCTCTGGATAGGAACATAAAAACATGAGTGATTCACTGACATAAATACATGTAACTGTACGTACAATGTACTACTATTAATCTAAAAAAGTAAATAAAATTTAATACTAAATGCCATAATAATTCTTTAGCTACTTCATAAAAACTCTAAATTATCAGTCTAATGCAAATAGGTAAAAAGATCTATGATCTGGCATCCTACAAACTATGAAATGTAGTAGTACAGTAAGAGTGGAGATATCTTAACATCATAACCTCACAACTAAATCATCTTTTTGTTTACGTGATTGTGTCTATATTTTGCTTTAGTCATTGACTCAAGTTACAAACTATCACATAACGTTACATGTAGCACAAAATTTTGGAAACGTTCAACTTCTGTAATACTATCTATTATGTGAAATGAAATTTTCTATCTTGTATTGAGAACCTTTGGTATAGTGTGACAATACATAACATTGGCATTCCTGTAGGAGTTGGTGTAATAACGTAACGTCCAGAACAACATAGAGGCAAAGTCATAGATAATGGACAAATGTTTTTGTGCAACAGGAATGCCTACCTGTACATGTGCTTTGCTCTTCAAATAAACACATGCATAGATGTCATTTTGCAGACTTTGTCAAATCTAAATATCCACATCCTATTTTACTTCAGCTATGACATTACTTTGCATCACATCCTTGCAAAAAGGCACTTCTTAAAGTTCATAAAACATCCTGTCAGAAGAATATTGCCACCATTAGCCCGAGATATCACACAGAAAAAATTTGGGTCATGCAATTGTGGCATGAATCCAAACTTGGGCAAATCTTAAGAAAGTCGTGCATGTGTCTGCGAGCTGTGAAACTTCAGCTGTCCCGTTGTGGAAAAGCCTGGTTAAGATCCCTTTCAACAATTCATTCCCTTACAGTCTGCTTCAAAATTCTACGGCATCAAAATTGTGCAAAGATCCACCACAAGTGAGACCATACTGCTACAGAACAGCCAACTTATGGACACTGGTAATAAAAACAGGATACAGAGCAGCTCACTTCAACAGATTTGCAGGAAATGGCTAAACCTACAGGATGAAACTACACCCTATATATTATAAAATATTGACTAAAACATAAAAAGATATTTAATTCCATTTCTTATACGTTTTAATATATGTTGTTACGGAGGCCATGAGTATTAGCAAATATTACGGCCAACACAAGTATAACTTTCTCCTTTACAAAACAAACATAATTCCACATATATGGTGTACAATGGAAGGATATGACAGCTACAGCAACATATCAGAGGAAAGTGTGGACAGGTTCACTAAGCAGACCAATGTCTCACTTAAGTGGGCATTCCAGATAGAAAAGGCTTTGAGAGACATTTAAATTCTGCATTGAAGAAACTGGGCAGCTTTCTCAACACTCTTTCAGTAAATGCTCATTATTGCCTTGACCTATGTCTAAAACATCTCAATGACCAATGAGTTTTGGTGGCTTGTTTGATTCCCTACCATCTCTGTCTTTTGTAAAAATGTGACCTGAAATGTTTGCTGGTTGCACCATCCTAGATAGCACCATAGTGCAACTAACTCTACTCTAGGGAACAGTATGTGGTATTCTCCATTCTCTTATTTTATTTTTTTTACTTGTAGGTCTGCCCAGAATATTTCTTCAAAACCTACTGCAAAGTGTAGGTAAATGTAAAAGTATGCTGCATTGCTTTTAGAATTATTTCTTATATTATGATAAAATTAGAGATTACTTATGCTGTGATGGTCCCAAACAGCAAATCTATAGTGAAGTTTGTAACACAAAATAGTATTGGTGCTTATGATACACCCTTTAACAGCCTTGTATATATTAAGTGTGTTGTTGTCTGGTCTTCTTCTTGCCCTTTCCCAAATGTAGGCCTGAGAAAATATCCAGTCGTCCTCATTATGCACCAACCAGCCTCTTAGCAGCAAAACTCTGTAAAACAGTTCATGGACAAAAAATAAGCACAATCTGGTGAAATGGTTTCAGTCATGTTATAGCGATAAATTCAAATAATTAATACATACATTTTCTGTTCCTTCAGCATATAGGTATTTATATTAAGTCTTCTACTTCTGCTCTTATATGTTGTTTATGTTGGATTACTCCACATGTACACATGCTTGCACACACACACACACACACACACACACACACACACACACACACACACACATACATGTATATGCTCACTCATACACAAACATACATTGTACACACACACACACACACACACACACACACACACACACACACACACATACATACATGTATATGCTCACTCAAACACAAACATACATTGTACACACACACACACATATGCTCACTCATACACAAACATACATTGTACACACACACACACACACACACACACACACACACACACACACACACACACACACACACACACACACACACACACACATACACACACACACACACATACATGTATATGCTCACTCATACACAAACATACATTGTACACACACACACACGCACACACACACACACACATTGTTGAAACATATTTGTCTTTTGCTTCCCATTCTGTCCCCTGGGTCTTACACAAGTTTGACTGTAATTGAGTATTTAAACTTCACGTCCATCAAAAGCCTTACCGGGAAGGAGTAGATGAAGATGACAGCCAGGATGACGATGATAAGGAGGATGAGGAATCCGATGAAGTACCACTTGTAGTTCTTCCAGACGATGTAACGGAACGTCTTAAAGGGAGAGGTGAACCAAAGGAAGGAAGTCTCGGGCCGTCTGAGGAGGAATCAAAAGTAAACATCAACAATACAATTATATGAACACTAGAAACTAAGGCAATGCATAATGTTTACCTTCACATGGTCTAACGTTACCTAACAAACTATTGCTGCTTATTCGTACTCAAACACATTCATCATTCTTATGTATGGTGACCTGCCCTTCCAACTTGCTTCATAATGTAATCCAACACCATGTAGTGTCTGCTACAGCACCAGTTACCATGGTGACAGCCGTCTGGTCCAGATCATTGACCTTATGTGTTTGGAGAAGAAGAAACCAGAGCAAAAACAATATTTTTCTTCTGTGAAGGTAAACATAAAAATACTATCCTGCTGTTGTAATATGTTGAAGAGATACTGTAATTACAGTAACTGCAAATGTATTCTTGCACAGAAAAACAGGAAAAAAAACTCACTGAGGGTCATCCAGCTTGGGGTTCATGTTGGGTTCATCGCGACCCTTCCCAGCAGGCCGTGCGTCTACCTCCTCTCCTGGCAGCACTTCCACTGTCATCTCCACTTTACCCTGGAGACAACATAGAGTTTGTTGAACTCCATTAGCATAGCCAGGACAAACTTGGTGTGCAGACTGCCACTTATAGAGTGTTGAACTTTAAATAAATCCAAGAAATGTTTTCTGTCACGTGTGTGCTACTAGACATTACTCAACACAATGGGCTAAATTAACATCTCATTTTTCTATGAAATTGATGTTCCCTACCTGCCCCGTGCAGATTATATAGGTCCTGGAGTATTTACTCGAAATTCATTTTGGGAATAGGTGCACTGGTGCAACCTAAAAAATTAGGTGCACAAAAAACTTTTTGGGTGCACCAAATAAGATAAAATAAGTACTATTGCAATGATTTTATTATTTTTCTAACACTTAGATGTTAAGAAATTGCTGTATACTATTATTATACAGTTGACATTGTTACATATGTCAACCTACGAAAATATTTTGGTGCACTGGTGCACCTACAAAATTGGGTGCCCAGCTCCAAATTTGGGTGCACTAAGGTGCACATGCACCCAGTATTTCAAGCCCTGCATGTACATGTAGTAGGATAGTTGCATGTAACATTACTGGCTGTGGGACATTATCACAAGTCAAACAAGTACTGACAGTGAGAGTCATTTCCTGGGTGTCCTCGTCTATCAGATAAGCCGGCCACCATCCGCGGCACTTCTTCTGCTCAAACAGGTCCACAGTTTTGCCCCCCTGCAGCTGCTTGATGCTGCACTTTCCTGACGTCTTGGTGGGAACTGGCATCTTGTGAAGATCCAGGGTCAACGTGCCTGGAGAGAGCAGCAAAAGAAGGGACTACAGTATAACTATAAACCGTGACATGACTGCTGTTGTTTGTGAATTGCTGTCAAATTTGTTGTGATCAGCTGCTAACTTACAGACATTACTAACTCTGGATTTTTCCTTGTTGGAAAATTTAAGTGCTACTAATTCAAATGAACTTACAATGTATGATGACACAATTATAAGGCCACACTTGGTTCTTTACATATAACGTCATGAAGCCTTCGACAGGAAAATAGGGACAAAAACTACCATCTGACTAGTATTATTCACTCCCTACAACCGTGTGTATAAACTTTCCTGTCAGACTCTTTTCTAATGTTATCCTTGCCTCCTAGCATTAAACTGAAATCCAAAAATCAAAGATAAAACTGCTGTGGTCTAATGACACATACAGTGTCCATGGTTTCTCTCTCTTTTAACTTGTTCTGCTCCCATAGCATTCCTTGTAGGTAACAAAATGATGACATTTATGGCCAAGAAGAAAACGTAGACAAAGTTCCATTTGTCTGCCATGTCTTTTTACGATATTTCACAACTGTACATCAAACTTGTCAATCATATGTATCATATGACTTATTACCAAGTTCATTAATTTATATTGAAATATTAGCACTTGTCAAAATGGGTAAACTGGAATTCCAAAGTTAAACTTGAGACTGTTAGAAGGATTTTGAAGAAAAAAGAGATTAAGAGATTAAGAACTTACCAAGGAAATCATCAAAGGAGAACTTGTCGTTGTCCCAGACCTGCACAGTGAGTCTAGGAGGAACCTGACTGACGGTCTCATCCAGACTCCAGAAGTGCTCCTGTCAATCAAATAATCAAACTCATAGGTAAAGCCTGATTGGTAAAACTAATCAAAGGCTGGCTGTTAGGATGCAAAGAATTCTTGGATGCCTGAAAATATCTAATAATTTGATTCTGACCTTCTCTGAAATGTACACAGCCTGTTCAGCTGGCAGGTACTCAAATGGGAAGACATAGCGCCAGTTGAAGTTTCCTTCTCCGTCCAACGACCTGGAATACAATAGGTCACAGGTGGATCAGACAATTAGCCTGGATGGCATCTTCCTTAGTTCCCCTGGCTCCCTAATGCCACTGGCTATTCAGATTCAAGTCGTTATGGATATCAGCAAGTCCAGACTCTGTGATAGCCAGTGACATTAGGGAGCCAGTGGAAAGTATGGAGGACGCCATGCAGGCTTTCAGACAATGGCAATGCCATTATTGTGATCACAGTAATGATCTAATTTTTCACAAGAACTGAGTTTGTGTGGCATAACATGGGGTTGTGTGGTGTAACAGCAGAGTGTTTGTCTCTGAGAACCAGGTTTGAACCCTGCCGGTCTAGATCCCTTGGGAAAGGCACTTCACATTACTTTTCTTCACTTCACTCAGGTGGAAATTAGTATTGTATTGCCCCTTGTGTTGGTGGCAGCATAAAAATTAGTTTAAAAATACTGAGTGTGCCATCACCATGTCTCGTGTGATTACATGTTGGAATAAAAAAAGCAAGCACACTTGTTGAGAAGAGTTGAGGTGAACCAGCTAGTCTGCTTGGCTAAATTGTATTAGCAAAGCTAAATTGCACTAGTCTTACCTACACACATGTATCAAAAAAGTATCTCTAGCATCATGTTTGAGCAGGTTTTTGTGCCATATATGTTACGGTCTGTGTTAAGAAGTTGCTGTCCTTGGTGCTGAACACCTGGTGCCATCATACAACACCCCAGGACCCAGTGTAATGCCCATATTAAACAATGCCCCATATAAAGAGTGGTGGAAAATTTACCTGTAGTGAACATCGGTGCTCTGCTTCTTCTCCTCCATCCCTGCCATCCACCTAGAAAATAAGGTTCAGTGTCTTTAAGAAAATAGTTCATTCAACAGAATTTTTGTTCAATTTCACCACAGAACTCATTCTGAAGAAGTTTTCACACCCTGGTTTAAAATCCTATAGCATCAAAATTGTAGGATGACCCACGACGGTAAGTTGCACATTAAGATTAAGATGTTGCTACATAACATCTTTAGGTTATTGTACTTACCCCTTGACATAGATGTCACTCATCTGTTCGCCTGTGATTGACGTCTCATCCAGTGTGACATCACTGGTGTTCCACACGATCACACGCAGCTCATACCTGCAGCAAACAACAAATTCTCAGGCTTAGGGGAACAGCTGAACATTGTTTTAAATTCTAATTGTTGTTGAATTTTTATTGTAATTTTAGATTAACCCAGAATTCTGTTTTTAAGAAATCTATAAAGGAGCATGCAATTCAGTGGTGAGGCTGTGAAATGCTTCTTGTGTGCATTTGTGCAACAATATTTGAAAGAGTGACCAAGACACTGTCAAGTGAGTTGTCAATGCACCAGGTAATACAGACATGTTAACAACAGCCTGTATGCAAAATTTGTAATTACATGCTTGGTTTATATGTGTGAGTAACTCATGTTGCAGTTATGTTCAATCGATAGTTATGGCAAAAAAAGTTCTGTTCCTTTTTCTTACAGAGTGCCTCACTTTATAAAACTAGAGTTCCACGATCTCATACCTTCGCCAAATGATGTTAGCCTTTATGACTAAGAAATTATAGATGAATCCCCCTGATTGTGCAAATAGGATCCTATATTGCATCAATTATATCTGTTGATCATATTCTACACCAGAAGACAGTCTTATCTTATTAAAGAATGCCATTATAGCATGTCCTCATAAATTATGCAAATGAGGTCCTTATTTGAATAAGTTATGTTTAATTATGTTCACCTTCACATAACTTTCAAATATCCCAAGTATGAAATTCCAGACATTACCACTATGTAATTATAACATTTTCTTGTTAATTATGCAAATTAAGTCTTCATTTGCATAATCGATATCTGCCTGTATTTCTGCCGTTCTGAATTACATATGTCACAAGCTTGAATAGTCCTATCATGGAATGCAGCTGATTTATAGAATTTCCTCATTAATTATGCAAATTACATTAATATTTGCATAATTGTAATATCATTATGTCAAGCATCACTTCAGCTACCTACATGCCACAACTCACGACGATCCATCAATCGGTTCTTGAGTTATCCGCCTTTAAACATTTTTCAACTAATGCCCCTGCAGTTCCAGAGCAAGCCACTAGGGGGCCTAAACTCACGTCACTAGTTCCCCAGCACAAGAGCTACCTTCCAACCAAATTTCGTCACCCTAGCACGTCTAGATCACGAGATATCAAAACCGGAAGTTTAGCTGCAGTACCATAACAAGCCGCTAGGGGGCCCAAAATCTAATCAGTTCCACGTCTCATGAAGACCTACCCACCTACTAAGTATCAAGACAATCCATCTTAGCCTTCTTGAGTTATCGTGCTCACACACACACACACACACACACACACACACACACACGAACGCCAACGAAAACATAACCTTCTTGGCGAAGGTAAAAAAAACTAAAAATACATCATATAATGAAAATTTCAGTGCTTACTTCTTGGGTTTCCTTGGTGTCAGGTCAAATGCAGGGTTGGGAGGACCGGATGACTTGGGAAAGATATCCACCCACATCTGTAGCCTTCCCTACATGTACAGGGGAGGAAGGATCAGTCGTGAGTTAGACAGAACGATTCTGAGAAGCAGAAAGTACAGACTGAGTACTTTACAGGTTAAGGCAGTGCTTATCATTGTCTTCGTCAGAAGGACTATGGAATCATCCCGCCTTGTGGGTGACTGCAGATTTAGCGGGATAACTCTTGAAGGCATGAATAGACATCCATGATTTTTGGCAGGCAGGTTACCGTTGTTGAGGCCGAAGTCAAGAGCAAGTATGGGCTTTGTGGGGGGCCCGTATGTCACTGCAGTGGACCTTCTGTGTTTGTCGCTTGTTAGCAGGATAACTCAAGTATATTTAAATAGATGTTCATGATTTTTGGTAGGCAAGCTACCATTGTAGAGGCCAAGGTCAACTTTAAAAATGGGTCTCGTGGGGGATCCCTACGTCGCTGCAGTGGACCTTTTGTGTTAAATATATAACAATCTTCCCCCACCAACCTCTGCTTGGATTCAGATGGGGGACAGCTGGTCCCCCCATCTGGGATCAGTTGCTTACAATTAAGGGGCTGTCCTATAACTACTATCGGAGGAGCAAAGGTTGGACATGCGTCAATTTGTAGTGGGTTGTAGAGTGAGTGAGTCCTTACTTGTGGGATTTCAGGCTGTAGTGGGCTGTATTGAGTCCTTACCTGTAGGATCTCAGGTTGTAGTGGGTTGTAGAGTGAGTGAATCCTTACTTGTGGGATCTCAGGTTGTAGTGGGTTGTAGAGTGAGTCCTTACCTGTGGGATCTCAGGTTGTAGTGGGTTGTAGAGTGAGTCCTTACCTGTAGGATCTCAGGTTGTAGTGGGTTGTAGAGTGAGTCCTTACCTGTGGGATCTCAGACTGTAGTGGGCTGTATTGAGTCCTTACTTGTGGGATCTCAGGTTGTAGTGGGTTGTAGAGTGAGTCCTTACCTATGGGATCTCAGGTTGTAGTGGGCTGTAGAGTGAGTCCTTACCTGTGGGATCTCAGGTTGTAGTGGGCTGTATTGAGTCCTTACCTGTGGGATCTCAGGTTGTAGTGGGTTGTATTGAGTCCTTACCTGTGGGATCTCAGGTTGTAGTGGGTTGTAGAGTGAGTCCTTACTTGTGGGATCTCAGGTTGTAGTGGGTTGTATTGAGTCCTTACCTGTGGGATCTCAGGTTGTAGTGGGCTGTAGAGTGAGTCCTTACCTGTGGGATCTCAGGTTGTAGTGGGTTGTAGAGGAAGCGAGTTTCCACATGTTCAGGGACCAGGTTCTGCGCTTGCAGGACGTGAAGAGCTAACCTCTGGTCGGCTGGGCCCAGGTCTCCATGGAGAATACTGTTCTCCTCTACAGGATCACAACAGACAAAAGAACTTGGGTTGCCTAGTGTTCATCTACAAGAGAACATTTAGCCAAAACTACCAAAAAATAGGACCCCTTTCTACAAGACATTAATTGGAGATGTGTAAGATTGGAGATGTGTAACCATTTTTCTTTCATTGGAATATAATTCAAAGGACAAAAAAACGCCAAAAGTTTTAAAGATTTGTTCTTTATCCATGAAATTTATTGTGCAATCTGTTAAATCTGACTTGGCTGCTCAGTAGTAGCCACCTCTAGGGGCTTGTACCAACGTCTGTGACCTCACAACTGGTGATTTTTACTGAGCCACAAACAGTGTTGGTGTAATGGCCAGGTGGTTAGAGTGCTCGCCTTCCATTTGGTAGGTCGTGATGAGTTCGATCCCAAGCCAAGTCATACCAATGGTAAATACTGCTTTCTCTGTGGGAGTTAAACACACACCACTACCAGTGGACTAGCCCCTTGCTGTAGTGATTGTACAATTGTGTGGCCCAAGGGCAACAAAATGGAGATGGAGGCTGCCCTACGCGACCATGCTAATGATTGCGGGGGGGACTTAAATTCTAACTTTTTAACAAACAGAATTGACATTATAAACAAGATTGAACTGTACTATCATGAAAGTTCATCTGTGTTGGTTAAAACTTTAGATCCAACACAAAAAGTTCTCTCACCTAGAGCTTTCGACCTGAGTCACTCTGGTCTTCCTCAGTAGACTGAACATCATTGCACTGTGATTTCCAACACAACAAAAGTAGTACATAGTTGGACTCAAAATTGGACTCACCCAAATTTTCGACTGTACAACTCCAGTCTTTCAGTGAGTCCCATTTTTTGTTGTGTTGGAAATCACAGTTCAATCTTGTTCATAATGACTTCTACCAACGGAGATGAACTTTCAAGATAACAGAATTGAAGCTTACCAAACTGCTCCAGACTGTAGACCCTGTTGCCCAGGTGGAGTCGGTTGGTTCCCTCGTACTCGGGTCCCCGGAGATTCCGCCGGCGCGCGTGGTTCTCCAGGATTGTCTTGGGGTCCTGCTGGTCTCTCCATTTGTTGGGGCCGCTCCTGCAGAAGCACAAATTTGGGTGAGGAAAAAAAGTCCAGTTTACATTCATTTAAGTGAAAAGTTCAAAATACACCTATATGCCATTATTATGATTATAAGGCCACACAAATTTGATTTATGGGTTCTCCGAGCATGCATTTTGGTGTTGCTTCAGACCCTGAAATGCTTTTTTTTGTGGAAATCAGAAAAAAAAAAAGCGGGCGAATCCAGAAACCAACAAAATAAATAGGTGTGGCCTTACATTCAGGTGAAAACTTCAAAATGCGTATATGATAACCTTAAGTTAACCTTAAAGTTTGAACAAGGCAAACTTCCTAATATATAGCACTTTTATTAGCAGTCACCACTGTGCAAGCTTGATGATTGTTCCAAGTCATCACCAGGCAACAAGTGTGCATGTTAATGACTTTGAAGTTTTTTTCCTGTGTTTGACTATATGCAAATACAAAACAAACAAACAAACAAACAAACAAACCAATACAAGGCTACTTACACACAGTAAGTCTTGGGGAGGCCACAGGTGGGTCTGTGGTGGGACAGCAGGCGGTTCTCCAGGTCAATCATGGTCTGACCAATCAGGTCGTCCGAACTGATGAGGTCCATGTCCAGCACCGTGATGGTCAGGTCCTTCTCCACGGGAATGGTTGCGTTCATCTCGTACATCCTGTAACCATGGCAACAACGTATCACTTTGAAATCAGTTCCCGAATAGGAGAAAGTTATACCGAAGGGTCAGTAGTGTAAAGTTTGTAATTTTTGGCAACACCTCTGTGGTGAGCCTAATGCATGTAGTATGTTATCAATCAGCAAGAATTTATGAATTTCAAAGGAACGCAGCATTAAATATGTCTTGTAGGGATCAATCATTGTGATTTTTGGTATGCACATAACGCTTAAGAGGTGATTGACATTGATAAAATGTACAATATGCAAATTAAGACCTAATTTGCATGATTAACAAAAAAATCTATTGTAGTAAATATTGGTAAATGTCAGGAATTTCAAACTTTTGCGGCATTTGGAGGATTATGAAATGTGAACATTTGACATGAATTTTACCTGCCAAAGACGGGGTCCAGTGTTTTGGGGATGTAGTTGTCTCTGTCACTGATCTTGTGCTTTCCCAACTTGATCTTGATGTATGGATCAGACTGGAAGGAGTCAACATAGAATTTATTTGTAAGCACGATCAAAGAAAGAGGTTCTAAAACAAGATTCAATGTGTCTCTGGCTTTCGATATGTCAGCTCCACGGAACTAAAGAACTAAGTACAGTGCTAACTCATAAGTGCTGCAAAAGGGCAGCATGTACCACAAGTTCACAATACCAGCTTTGTATTCCTGTGATTTAGCAGCATTTGGGTGGGGGGGGAGGGCTGGAATTTTTTTTAAATTCGCCTGCATGCACTAGTTTTATTAAGTAAATGTGACCTAAGTAATTATGAAAATGAACTGGTCAGGTCACCAACTCCTCATGTATAGTGAGCACTCAACCCAGTATGCTACTGCATTGGCAGTAGGATTGACAAAATGACAGTGACAACAATGTACGTAAAAGTCATCTGAAGGACGTACCAGGCCGTTCTGGTCCTGCGGCTGCAGGTCCATCCCGCGGACGACGTAGATCCTGACCAGGCACTCCTCCGCTCCAGTACCGGGCAGGTTCCCCAACAAGCGCGGCGGCAAATCGGCTTTAGGATCCGGGGGGAGCTGGTATATCCTGAAGGTGGCCTGGATAATGAAAAAAAAATACTTAGCAAGGTGTAATTAGGGGATGACTGCAACTTCTTACTAGATGCACTGTTCTTATTTTTTTTTCTGAAGTCCTGTAAATCTTCCAACCCAACGTGGTGGTTTTATGTTAACTTTGCAGCTTTGATGGTGACCTGCCCACTCTGCAATCATTACCTCCTTTCCCTGATTACAACAAGATTGATAAACTTACAGTAGACCTGTCCAGTGTTCTAGCCAGTGCCCATCTTTCCATCATTTACCAGAATTTTGCCATTTATCATGGAAGAACTGGTGTGTGTTAACGCCTTACCTTGACCTCTCCCACCACCTCTTCTGCCTCCTCGTCCTCATCAGTCTTCCCTCGTGACAGAGGAAAGGTGCTGCAGAAGTCACGGAACCCACCGTACGGTTCAGCCTTCTCCAACTCATGGGGATACACCTGACATACAGATGGCATGGAATATCTTTATTCTATTGAAGGATGAAGGAAAAAGGATTGTTTCTGCTCAGTTTCTTCTCCAAACATATACAGTAAGGTCAATGTCCTGGACCAAACACATATTAAGGTCAATGACCTGAACCAGACGTCTGTTACCATGGTAACCAGTGATGTATGAGAGTCATCCAGCTGTGGTATTGGGTCACATTAGGTAGCAGAACAGGGATGGTCAATATATGCTAGAATATTAATGTATATGAGGAAAAATAAACAGAGCAATAGTTTTTTAGGCTTGACCATGTGAAGTCAAACATTATAATAATACATTAAATCATACAGTTACAAAAAGTCATGTAATATCACAACAATACAATGGCAGAGGACCAAAAATTAAAAAAAAAAAAATGTCTTGATTATTGACCTGTCTTGTGAACTCTGTGTTGGATCAAGTTTATTTTAACATACAATGTTACAGTAGGAGAACATACCTGTATGGTGTCCAGTCCAGTCTGTAGGTAATCCCCACACTTGTCTGCATACTCCCCACCAAGGGAGGCATAGAACTTCGACCACCAGTCCATCCCCTCTGCCGCTGACCCACCCTACAACACAACACAGCACAGACAGTCATCACAGACCCTTTTAATGGAAATATCATCATAATTATTACGTGGGGGAAAACGTTCTACACTACTTCAGAAAACTCAACAGCTTACTTTATGAACATCACCTAATGCTGCATATTAGTGGGCAGGGATGTGAATCAGCACGTGTCTGCTCAGTTGTGAATCTCTACAATTACCACAATGTCCCAAGGGTTTCCAGGAATTACACTGAGTAGGAATGTGGGCATAGATGTAGATGAGTGTCCAGAGCTGTGAGACATTCCTGAAGATTAGAATGCCTCATTCCTGTACAATTCCTCATTCCTGTACTGGACACAAGGTGTCGCCAAAAATCTCTCAGTTTCTATAGCCCTTGGGCCACCCAGCAGCTGGTAGTGGTATGCTTTTAGCCACTTTTTCATAAGTGCTGAGTTTTTAGCAGGGAAAGCCATATACCAATATTTGGAATGACTCAGCTGGGTGTTGAGCCCAGCACCACATGGAAAGGCCAATGTTAAAAAAGTAAGCCATGTGATAAAAGGTAGGTAAACCAGTTTTGTTTACGAGCAAACAACCTAAAATGCCATAATTGAGACAACAACAACAATCAAGGTAATTTTACCTTCAGTAGATGAATAGCCTGGTCAGATGTGAAATGTAAGAAAAAACAGTTTGTTTGATTTAAGAACTACATTAACTGCTATAATTTGCATGTTAACAGCATTAAGTTAGGCCCAATTTACACACAGTGGCTGATATCTGCTTATATCTGCTAGCAAGGCTGTTACCTTCTAGATTAAAACGTTTTCTTACCTTCTCATGTGGAATGGTCTGGTCTGATGGACCCTCAATCTCCAGAGAAATGTTGTCCATGGTGGCCGGCAGTACTGAAAAAAGGAGTTGGTACAGGTCATTCATTGAAGTAGAACTGTTACAATTGAATAATGGGGATAATGATGATGAATGGGGACAAAACAAGTGTTACACACTTGATCCATTTTCCTCCCAATTTTGATATGAGCAAGCAATCCTTTGTTAAGGAATTACTTAATTGCTACATGGAGGGCTTAAAATTCATATTTGTGAAAAATAGTTTCACTAAAAATTTACCTGTACAAGAGACTTGTTCAACCATGTTGGAATGGGACAGTGGTGCTTGAACTTCAACCCCCTTGTTACACTACTCCCCCTCTTCTTTTAAAATTTGTTCTCGAATCTCAGAGTTTGATATCCCTGTTTGGCACAGTTAGCCATCACTCACAGGGCCGGTGTAGAACCAGTGAAACAAATAGGAGCAAGTAGAAACAGGAAAACCCCTGTCTCCCGGGACGCCAGGAAACAAACCCGCGCCGAACCCGGGCAGTCAGCTTACAACACCAGTGTGCTAACAACTACTCCAAAAGGTCCGGACCCATTGGAATGGGTCAGGTAGTGGCGCTTGAACCCCTGTTACACTTATTTGTTTCACATGTCCCAGCAACATTAATGAATGTGCAGTAGTGTCCGTACCTGCTGGTTCGGTAGTATCTGCCAGCTGGCCCGCTGTCTCTGCCATGAAGTCTCGTAGTGACCTCACCATGTGGACTCCCACTAGCGGTTTGCGGCCAAACTGTCGGTTGTCGAAAACCTTGATGTTGACAGGAGGCATGTAGAGGTCCTCTTTAGGCAGATACTGGAGGAAGAAACCATCAAAAAATTATGGATAATGATATGTCTCAATATACACCAAGACAAAATTTAAAGAGGTTTATACAGTCCCTGGTAACAGGGTCCATGTTATAAAAAACTCATGTCATGTGATTATAGTCATACAAGTACAGGTATAATTAGTGTATCAAGTGATTACTGTTAAGTGAATACTGCATTAGTAGCTCTTTACTGATTTTTAAGGCCTCGCCAATTTAATTTGTTGATTCTCGGATACGCTTGCTTCATTTTTTTCTGATTTGAAAAAAACATTCAGGTTCGGAATCAAATCAAAAATTCTTTTGGCCCCAACAGTTGAAGGAAGTCCCTTCTCTTCAGAGTTGTTACAGTTTTTCCATCTATCAATGCAGTGATTTGATTACAAGTTTGAAATTCATTGTTTGCCTGCAATTCAGCCTGATATGTTGACTTCATGGCTCCTATCATACTTGAACTTCATAGCATTTTGGGCTATCATACAATGCCTAGGCAGGTTGTATTTATTTTTTTTTGCCTGTAGCTGTCGCTTCATATTTTTTTCTAAAAAAATCCAAGAACTGACAAATCAAATTGATGTGGCTTAAAAATGGTAGTCGTAGAGGATACACTGTGACATTGTGAGGGTTAATATTACTGTACTGCTACTTGGCAGTGTGCTCTGACATTACAATGTACATGTATACCATAAAAGATGGGAAATATTGCAGATTAACTTGTGCTCACCACATCGAAGAACAGGTGGGGCTCTTCGAAGTTTGGATTTTTCTTGAGACTTTTGATGACTTTTGTCTCCTGGATGTTCCCTCCTATCTCCAGCTGAACACTTGGTGAGTTGACACTGGAGAGCTGGTATTTCTTCATGTTCCTAACTCCCCAGCATACAGCCTGTAGGAAGAATGGCATTGAATTGTCAATACTCAAATACATGGATGATTGTACATGTACGACTGTATGTATAATTGTTGTTGTTGGCATTCTTCTGTATAATACAAGTTATGTAAATTGTAGTAGGTAGAAGTTGATAAAATCACATACCTTCTTCTAAAGAAAAGCACAAAAATGGCATACTTCACCCATTACCCATATTGCTATGCAACCCTAAGACCAGTTTAAAAGACAAAAATGGAATCTATGACAATGCAGCGCTGTTTTGTATACTAGAAAATGATTATAGCAACTTGATCTGAATGCAAAATTTCGAAAAACTTGAGAAAAATCATAGAATTCCGTAAAAATAGGAACCAAACACCCAACATTTTAAAATGAGTATAGCAGTGCTGTAATAGCAACAATTTCTTTAGAGCAGCACCATTATTATGAAGGGAACACACTTCAATCATATATGTCAAACATGCAAAATTGCATGTTCAGAATATCATTTTTACATGCAAATCTTTGAAATTGCAAGGTGCATGTGGGTATTTCAAGCCCTGCTTACCTCATTACACAAAATGTGGAAGCTAACCAGAGTACATGTCTAATGTCACAAAACAGCAATCTTACCTCTATTGCCGTGCGCTGCATCAGGGGTCTGATGTCCGGGGGAACACTGTACACCTCCCCACGTTTGGGAGGAAGGAACGGTAGCTCATCATCATCAGCCTGAAAAAATCACAGCAAAAAATCCTTCAGAAACTTCACAAGACAATATCAATTGATAATTTTACTCAGCATACATTTACAGTATATTTACAGTGCATTTACATACATGTATATTATAGTTGTCTTTCATAATTGTTTGTATTCAACAGTTTTGATGATAACTTGTCTGAATTCAAAATCAGGATTAGCTCTGAAGTTGGCTATTACTAAAAAAAATCAATTCTTGAAATTAACTGTAGGATTCTCCACCAGGTGCTGCAATCTCCTACAAAGTGGTTTTTATGCCAATTTAAACAGGGCTTATGCTATACCTGGGCCTCCATAGTGTTTGATACAGGTGTTCCAGCCTGTGTGATAACTTAAGCAGTACAGCCCAGGGTTCTATTTGGTTATTACATGGGCTTCCATATGTTCCATGGAATAATTTGAACGTGTTTCGCCGGAACCGTGTGCGCCGCTTTCAAGAATTGAAATACTGCATTATGGAATTGGCACAGTTTCAAGTTTTGTTCAGGGACTCCAAATTCTTGCACATTTCGCATTACACTGTGTTGTATTGTAGACTGTCAGATATAAACAGAAAAAACTACAAGTGTACCAGGAAGAGCTCAAATGTGGCCAGTATTTCCCCACACTGTCTGGTGCCGTTCATGACCGGGAACCACTCCAGCCGGGGAGAGCGGGAGTCAGCAGAGCTGAGTTTGACCATCGGCGTGGTGACAGCTCTGCCCAGGAACTCAGGACTACCCTGTAAGGACATTATTTATTTATTTATTGAAATTGCGACGAAGACAATACAATGTGGACACAAGGCAGCTAATCAGCTGATGGCGTGACCACATACATAGAATATACATACATACATACAATATACATGTCAAACAGCAAATACAATTGAATAACAAGAAAGAGCTAAGAATCATGTACATCTATATACAAAAATAGCTAAAATTAGAAAGGTGCTAAGGCATGTAAATACCGTAAAAACTAGAACTTAGTACAATATGGAAAAGCAGAGGATCAGCCGGAAGTAAATCTTTTTGTAGATGTTATAAACGTATGAAGTGCATCTGAAAGTTGCTTATTGATAATAGGGTCATGGTCTGGTGAACCTTGAAGTAGGAGGGAAACGGTGGGACGTTGTTGGACAAGTCGTTCAACAGCTGCAGTAAGTCTGCTGCGATGGTCAGAGTATAGGGGGCAATGTAATAAGTAGTGCTGGACTGTTTCAGAAGAAGAACCGCAGACACATGCTTTGCCCTTGATCTTCATCTTGTATAGTGTACTGTTCAGTTGGCACCAGCCCACGCGTAACCTGGTAGTGCGTATGTTGTTCGGTCTTGAGCCTAAAGTACGGTACATCTGATGATGCCTCGTGGTCAACAGGTGCTTTTTACTCGCTCTCTTGAAAGCAGCAAGGTTGCTGGCGTCTCTGACTGTCTGGGGTAGCTGGTTCCAAAGTGAAGATGTATGTGGAATAAAGCTGGTTTTATAAACCTGAGTCCGACAGCGAGGAACACAAAGGACATTACTATGTTTATATCAGTAGTCAGTCTTCTACTTTACAAGTCAACACATAACATAACATTCCTCTATAGTCTATAGCAAACAGTAGTACATTGGCAGTATTTTGAGCCAGGTGTAATGCCAAAGCTGTAAATAAATCAGCAGGGCTTGAAATATGGGGGCATATGCACCCTGGCACACCCAAAAGTGGAGCTGTACACCCAATTATCTGTGGGGGCATTTTTGTAGGTTTACGTAATATGTAAAGATGTTAAATGTATAATACTACTACACAGCATATTCTTGACATTTCAGTGTCAGAAAAATAAGAAAATAAAAAAAAAAGTAATTTTTCTTTAAAAATGAAACGTAATTAGTTTTGCTGACATTCTACTTTATTTTATATGGTGCATTAATTTTGTGCACTCAATTTTTTAGGTTGCAGGTGCACCTACTCCCAAAAATGAGTTTCGAGCCCTGATCAGGATAGCTTTATAAAACAGTTGATACTTACAAAGCTGTCATGGTCAAACAGCTCCACCACAGCGTGCGGTGGGGCACGTTCCATGTTGGCGGGGTCACCATAGATCTCAATCTCATCAAACAGTAGAGTCTGGTCCCACACAGGGCTCAGCTTGTTCTGTACCACCTCTGTCTCCTGGCTCTGAGTCAGGAAACTCACACTCGCAAACGGATCTACAATGTAAAATATAGTTTAAACATTGGTCAGCTTAACCCTTGTCCTGCGGGGCCCACATATATATGGGTAGCATATACAGTACCATCTACTAGTATATAGCACTGGTGCAGCACATCACACTGCAGCAAAACGCAATGAATGCGGAAGGAACTACATGAATGCCAGAATGAATGTCATTTAGCCTCTATACATGTACACTTGAAGAAGCCACACAAGCGAAACCGGTGACAGGCTGAATAAAAGTTCTAAATGGGAACTAAGTGGCTCCAGGTGTCTTACTGAAGGACAACAGCGTGCACGAGATGTCAGTTAGCTTGAGGAGTGAATCCCCTCCAGCTTAAGATTGATTATGCTAATGATGGGTAACTAGCTAGACCCTACATTTACAAACAGGAGTATTTTCTTTGTTATTAGACATCAAAGATTTCACTAATATGTACTCGAACATTAATCCTCAAAAATTCTACAATGTCATGTAGTCTTTTAATGAGACATATCTGTAATGTTCAACTGTTGTTAAAGCTGTAAAATCCTAGTTCACTGGAAGGACTACTGAGTTATGTATTAGTTACCTGAGGAGCTGTCTTTGTCTGCAGCATCCAGGTCTCTAGCCTGATAGATGTAACAACGCAGCTGATATTTGTGAGGCTCTGAGGGAAAAAAGAAGAAACAAGAAATTAAGCACAGAAAAGAAGAAATCATTTTTGTCTTTTGCGTACAACCAGTGCAATAATTTTTCCCTCCAAACAGTATTACTTGATGAGAAATTGCCCAAAATATGATGGTATTGTGATATTTGATATGATAAAATGGAAGAAAATCTATTAATTTTTTAATAAAGGAAGACATTTTTCTGGCCTTCCAACTTTTTTTTACACAATACACAGAACACATCAAAACAACAGGGTCTGGAACATGAGTAACTACGAAAAAGATAACCATAAAACAAGCTGAATGTTCAGCAGTCTTACTGTCATAACTGAGGAAGACTCTTGGTGCAGCGATAGCTTTGGGTTCATCATCATCGCTGTCATCATCTCCAGGACTCTGTCAAAAAGATCATTCACAATTTTCACTGACATGTAACAAAAAAAAAACTCTTATTGCACAAAACACAGGACATTTCATTCCCCTGCCTGCAAAGAAGTCCTTACCCCTACAAAAGTACTGAAGGATACAAATTCACATCAATAGTTTGTCCTTATAAGCCTTCTTTTCTGAAAATTCTCCAGTGTCACTGACAAAAGGGAGTTGATGCTACCTGAAACATCTGACTGCTTCCAAAGTCATATAATATCAGTTGCTCGAGTAACTGTTTTTTTTTTTTGTGCACTGAAGATCTGTGTTTAGGCCACACCAATTTAATTTGTTGGTTCTCGGATTTTTCCAGAAAAAATATGAAGCGACAGGGCGAAAAAAAATAAAAATAAAAACAGGTCTAGGCATCCTATAATAGGCTTAAATGCTACGGAATGAGCCATGAAGTCAACACAAAAGGCTGGGTTAAAATTTAAACATTGAATTTTGAACTTTTAATCAAACCACTGCAATGATAGATGGGAAAACTGTAACAACTAGGAAGAAAAGGACTTTCCTCAACTGTTGGGGGCAAAACATGAGCATTTTTCAGTTGATTCAGGACCAGAATCAAAATTTTTTTTTTTTTGCAAATCAGAAAAAAACGAAGAGGCGAATCCGAGAACCAACAAATTAAATTGGTGTGGCCTTACTGTCAAATGTACATTATAATTTTATAACTTGTAATTACATGTAGCTTCCAGGTAATATATATACTATAAAAGTTTGTATTAAAGATTATCAAGATTATCACTGTCAGACCTACCAGTCTGGTACTTTCGATGGCAAAGATGGCGGTGGCAGAGTTGTCTGGTGCCGTCATCTTCCTGTGCCAGCGCCGACGTCTCACCATGTCCATCTTCCGTTTCTTCACGTGGAAACGCATGGTGAACAGAGGGGCGTACTCCCAGCCTTTCTGTTTTGGCCTGCGCCATTTTTTTGCTGGAAATGAGTGTAACATAGTATTATAGATTTATTCAACCCCTGATTGAGTGGTAGTGTTAAAAACTCCAAAATAAGGGTTTGCTGTCCGGTCGATCCCTTGTTGGTTTGCGATCAACCCCTAGCTCGACATCCCAACTTAGGCTTAAAGCTGCATTATGTAACATTAGGCTAATACAAAAAGTAAATTTTCTGGTAATTTCTTTTACAAAATATGTGGACTCAAACCCTACTCCACTGCAAATCAGTGCCATTCAGGAAGTGCACATGCCAGAATATGACATGTTTCAAAGCTTAAAGCACAGCTGTCATTCAGATTTGTTTACTACCTTCTGGTAGTTTGTGGTGGCACTGTAAACTGAGTGTGTCTCATGTGGGCTGTTTTAGCACCAATCATTAATATCAGAAATGTGACATAAATGCCTAAATATGTTGAAACGTAGATTGCAATCACACAAATAATTTCAAATAAGATATTACAGTTTTTGGAGCAAAAATGTAAATTACATAATGACCCTTTAAGGCTAAAGCACCTGCTTAGGAAAGCTTTTTTAGTGTGTGTATGCAGTAGAAGAAAATCCTCGACAGAACAAACCTTTTTGGCAAGAATCTTCTGGTCCTCAACAAAGGTGCGTTTGCGAACCCAGCGCCGCCGCCGGCACATGTGGTAGGTCCTCTCCACAGGACTCCAACCCAGCAGGGTGGACTCTACAGCATACTCCCAACCTGGGGGGAATATCAGTAATATTCACATTTAATCAAGTCATGTGACGTAAACATACGGCTCAATACCAAGAGGTCCTGGGTTCAAATCCTACCATGTCATCAATCTTGTGTCCTTGGGAAAGCCTCTTAACACGACTTTCCTCACTTTACTCAGGTGGAAATTGAGCACCTAGCTTAGGTTAGAGACGTCACTCGGACAGGATGTTAAATAGAGGTTCTGTGTATGAGAATTAACTAGTAGTTTTGAAAAGACTTAGTAGTGTGTAAAACAAAGAGAATTGTCTACAAAATAATTTCATCAGGTTAATAGAACATAGGATATTGCGACTCTCATATACACAACCAGGTCTTCCTACCTTGCTTACGTTTCAATGTCATTATATCTATCAGACGCCTTCCTCAGAGCTTCTCACACCTGCAGTACTGTTTATTTCCACAAGGTGGCATACATGATGACAACAGCATCCATGGACCATCTGCTTCATCTGACCACACCTACCTTCCTCATCCACAGCCCTGTTGAGGTCCATCTGCCAGTCATCCTCCCACTCCCACCCCTCGGGCAGCTCCGTCTCCTCCTTGGCTGGACAGGAATCTCCGCGGACATCCGACCAAGACGTGGTGGCTTCAACCCAGTGGCCCCCTGGGATACGGCTCTGGTTCTCGTAGATGTCCTCCAAGAAATGCTTGTGGCCGGAGTCCCTGTCATACAGCAGGCTAGCACACAAACAACAAGTCTTTGTCATACAGCAGGCTAGGAGTAGGACACAAACAACAAGTTAGGAACATCCAAAAGCACATACCACACTTCTTTAAATTTTCTACAACTTGAGTCATAAGTAACCATTTCCCAAAACATATCATAATAATAACAATAAAAGAAAAACATGTTGTAATTGAAGGAAATAAGGCCACACTATCTTAACTTTATGGATGACATTCTCTGAAGACAAACTAGTGCACGCTGCACGAATAAAATTCCACCCAAAACAAATGCTGCTAAACCATAGGAATGCAATGCTGGTATTGTGAATTTGCAGTAATATGTAGTGAATTTTACGACAAGCCATCATATGCTGGCCTTTTGCAGCATTTATAAGTTGGCACTGTACCGAGTTCTTGAGTTCTGTGGAGCTTTTGGCAGCCTGGGTGCCATCCTCTGTAGTTACTGTTGCTAGGCTAGCTATCATGGACTAAGTCTATGGAGGATGGCACTCAGGCCAGAGCCTCAAAGGAAGGTAAAAATCAATGAGATGTCTTATATGAAATTAAATCAGTGTGGCCTAATGTGAAAGAAAGAACTTGGAGCTGACCTGAGTTCAGGATTGATGAACCAATCTCCGTCCCACTCCCAACCTTCGGGGGGAACAAAACTGTCCTTCTTCAGCTTCAACTCTCCGTCTGCGTCCGACCAGTGGGGGCGGAACGTCTTACTGGGGCTCCAGGGGTCCAGCAGTCCCTTGGTCTCATTCTCGTACGTCTCTGCAAACACGGCGACCTCTCCCTCGGTGGTGCCGGGGTCGAAGTGCTCCTGGTCCGTCTGCAGCCCCAGCCATAGTTTCACCCTCAGCAGGGCGGGGATGTCAGTCTTGCTGTGCTTCTGTCCGGGGTACTGTGCCACAGGACAGAAGGACAGTCATTTGTGTAATATTTCACTTCATTTGAATGTGTAATATGTCAGTCAAATTAATTTCTAGCATATTGGCTGTACAGTCCTTAACTTTTCTTAATTTGAACTTGAACAACATCAACCCACAGGATAGAGGCAAGTGGCAGGCTGCCATGAAGATACATTTCAACCTGACAGGTTGAAGTGTATCTTCAGTAATATGCAAACTGTAAAAAGTAAGCTTATGGGAAGACAATACCCCGGGACAATACCAGAATGGAACTCACCACCACATCACATCATCACTCAACCTACAGTCAACAACTTCAAGTCGGGGTTGGCCCAGTACACAGGCCACCCTGACACACTGATGTAGTCAGGATTCACTAAGTATAGTCTCACAACTGCGCAAATTTTGTTCTGTTTTCAGACACACTTTCCTTTTTTTGTTCGTTCGTTTCCACACCACCCACCAGCCGCACTTGCCGTGCAGTCTGGGTGCAATGCCCCATAGAGGGCAGTATTCGTAGGTATAGAAGGATTACCTTGAGGAAGATAGTTTGCAGCTGTCCGCAGTACTTCCCGCTGCAGCCAGGGTTGGTGGAGAAGAGGACGTGGTGTGCCGGGATGCGGCAGTACGCTCTCCGACTCCCGCCTGTGATCATCCAGATCATCACATCAGGGATGCTGTTCTGGGGCTGGACACGTTCATTCAGAAAGATTTCCTCATCAAAACAGTAGGTTTGACTCACATTTCTAGTTTTGAAATATTCACCACAATTTTCACTTTACATTTTTCAGTGTCAGATTCAAGGAACTTTTGTATTTCAACTTGCCACAGAACATAGATGCTGTGAACTTGAATGAATTGCACTTGATTGAGTTTTCAAACAAGTGGAATAACTTGAAGAAAAAAAAACAGGCGAGCAAATACTTACAAAGCGAGCAAAGACTTACTGCAAGTTTTCTATTCATAATCGATTGAAAATGTCTTTGAGCTTCAATTTTACACAAGGTCCTTGCTTCATGTACACTAGCACATTAGAGCCGGTTGTGGTGGTCAATTGTAGTGTTTAGGCACACCCAGTTAGCATGTAGGGAATGCCTGTGACAGAAGACAAGACTTACCTCAATACTGATGTCCTTGAGAGTCTGACAGTAGTCCATGGCTGCTGCCAAAACCTCCTCAGGTTCTGCATTTTTCTCCCGCAGTGCCTGGGCTTCAGCTGTGACATTGTCCAACTGTTTCCTCCTCATTCTGGCCATGTTCCTGTCAAGCTCTGTGTCACGATGACCCTTCTCTGCCTCGGCTTTTGGCAGTTGTTTCCTGTATACAAAATTGCCAGAGCAAGAAATCACTTTTTGGCCACAACAGTGTTCAGCATACCTTTGCATGTGCATGGGTAGTGTTCAGCACCAGGGACAGGTGTGTTTGAATGTGGGTGTTTGGATGATGTTCAGCACCAGGGACAGGTACCTTTGCATGTGCATGGATGGTGTTCAGCACCAAGGACAGGTGTGTTTGTGTGTGGATGGTGTTCAGCACCAAGGACAGGTTTGTTTGTGTGTGGATGGTGTTCAGCACCAAGGACAGGTTTGTTTGTGTGTGGATGGTGTTCAGCATCAAGGACAGGTTTGTTTGTGTGTGGATGGTGTTCAGCATCAAGGACAGGTTTGTTTGTGTGTGGATGGTGTTCAGCACCAAGAACAGGTGTGTTTGTGCATGGATAGTGTTCAGCACCAAGGACAGGTGTGTTTGTGTGTTGATGGTGTTCAGCACCAGGGACAGGTTTGTGTGTGGGTGGTGTTCAGCACCAGGGACAGGTGTGTTTGTGCATGGATAGTGTTCAGCACCAAGGACAGGTGTGTTTGTGTGCAGATCGTGTACAGCACCAGGGACAGGTGTTTGTGTGGATGGTGTTCAGCACCAGGGATAGATGTGTTTGTGTGTGGATGGTGTTCTGCACCAGGGACATGTGTGTGTGTGGATGGTGTTCATGATGTTGTCAATATAACACAATAACGTATCAAGAATAAATGGGACATATGACCGAAAAAGGAGAGCTTTTTTCTTACTTGCATCTTGCGATGAGCCTGTCCAGCATCCCGACACAGTGGGAGGTTAGCTCTGCTCGATTCATCCTAGTCTTCAAACCCATGTTGATCTTCATCAGGTCGGCTTCCTACATAACAAATTCAAGTGTAACTAGAAAGGTAACATTTGCAAAGCAAATGCATCATGTTTACCTTCACCTGGTCTAGCCCAACAAACCACTGCTCTGTTTATTCTTACTCAAAGCCTCTCCAACTCTGTTCTGCTACATAATGTAACCCAACACCACAGGGTGTTGCTACAGCACAAGTTACCATGGTGACAGACGTCTGGTCCAGGTCATTGACTTTATTTGTTTGGATAAGAAGAGGAAGAAGAAGAAACTGAGCCAAAACAATATATTTCCCTCTGTTAAGGTAAACATAGAAAGACATTAACTCATACATGTACAAGATGAGGCTCTATTATGATCTACAGTCTTAACATCAAACTTAACCCATCAGAATAGAAGAATATTTTTTTTCTTGCCAACATTTTGAAATAGAAGGAAAATCTACAGTGATTTGGCATTTGCAGTGCAAACTGTAAATTAAGTCTCCACGAACTTTAATGAATTTACAGTATGTTAAACAAAGACCACTATTTCAGCTCTATAGAAATAATAACTCACAAATGTGATGGTACAAATTATACAATCCAGAGTCTTGCCAAGAATCTGCAAGCCAGGATGATCAGTATGATGATTATGGGCATTAATGGAAAGACAAGACAACTACAGATGCCCACCAGTGCTTCTGTGGTCTTGTGTAACATGTTCAGGGCCTCCAGCCTCCAGCTGATGTTCTCCCAGAACGATGTGACCACGACGACAGGCTTGGTGCTGCCCCACGGCAGGAAGTAGTACTTACACCCATCAAACACTGCGTTGGTGGGCTGGGTACAGAGAAAATTCTTAGGTAGGGGGTCATCAACACACACACACACACACACACACACACAAAGACAAGACATGTCAATAATACATGTACATGGAGCAAAACATTCAAGAATGATGACATGAAAATAAATAGAAGCAGCTATCATCTTTAGAATGCAGTGACAGTCTCATACCTGGGTGTCTAGCCAGCTTGAAATTTTTTCTGTCAGGCCAGGTTCAAGATTGGACCTGGGGGGAGAGTGTTCCCAATCGAGAGGGGTCTGGGGGCAAATTTTGGATTTTCTAGCCTTTGAAAGCGCAATTTCCCACATTTGAGAGACAAATCATGTGGTAGAGAGTGGTTTTTGTCGGTCCTTTGGATGTTTCTATATTTTTACTCAAGATTTTGTCTATTTTGTCCATCAAGCTTACGGTTGACAGATTGTTCCACTATACACCAACAGGTATACATCTATGTGGGATTTTAAATAAATTCAGAGCCTGTACTAACTTTGTTTATTTATTTATTTATCAAACAGCTGTGAGTAGTCCCTTCAGCTATAGTAGAAGCTGCTTTTCAATGGGGCCCAGCATACATTTATACAGGACGAGATATGACTACATTTAGTCAAGCAACAACAGGTGGACAACAGTCAAATTGATAACATAGACAACAGTGAAACTAATATTATTGATACACACATTGCTAACCAATGGAAATACTAACAACCTTTTATCTAACTTTCAGACTTTTAAGTTATTGTAAAGTTGATGACCTTCAGTGTAGTAGTGTAGGATAGGATGTTACCTGGGTTGTTGAGGAGGAAGGTGGGATGTTGGTGTCCAGTTTGTTGCCATAGTTACCGATGCTGACTTCAAACTCCACCGGGGCTTCCATCTCACAGATCATGGAGGCGTCCATGAAGATTCCCAGCAGGCGGTACTTACGGCAGCGCTGAAAGCCCTGAGAAACGACGAGAATACAGGAGTATCATAAATATAGTATAGCGTAGCTTAGCATGTACTGTACTTGTACGGGTGTACTAGCTTTTATAGTCAGCACTATAGTTCTATTCAACATTTTGCCAGACACAGTACCTGTTGAACCTATATGAAGAATTTAATAGACTCATATCTGCTAGTAATCTTATAATCTGTCATACATTGTACCTGCCACAATTGTTCTGCAATAAACTTTGACTTAACTATCATGAAAGTTCATTTGTGTTCAACTTGGTAGTTACATGTTTAAAGTGAACTGTTTGTCCAACACAAAAGGTAAATGAGCTTTTGACCAGTCACTTTGGTCTTCCTCAGTAGACTGACCCAATACGACTTGTCACATGGCCTCTCTTAAGTGTGACAAAGGCCGACATCGTTTACCAGATACCTTTGACCCAGGGTTGACGACACACTTCAGAGAAACCACATCACAAGTCTCACTGGGTCAGTCTACTGAGGAAGCCCAGAATGACTGGTTGAAATCTCTAGTTGAGAACATCTACCTTTTGTGAGGGAACAAAAGTTTTCCATACATGTAACAATTAAGAATATATTGGAGGCAGATGCCATCTCTCTAGTGTAAAGCTTACATTTTAGGCCATAGCTATAGAGCAACCATAAATCCTGCGATCAATTTCCCACAAATTCCAAACCATTGTCATCATTTTCTTGCAAGCGATGTCCTTTTCTGTCAAGATTTCTATTCCTATAGCTTTATCGTATGTGCTAACTAAACGTCCCTTACCTCCACTACCATGAGATCCTCTGGACTGATGTCTGTTACAGACAGTTTTGGGTCAGGAAGTTCTCCCAGAACTGTCCGCAGCTCCACCATGACACGACCGCGGTAGGCAACACCCTCACCCTGAAAACACAATCAGTCAAATTCTGGTTGGCATTTGGCAACTGGGATAGATAGATGTGTTCACCTGTGTGTGGATGGTGTTCAGCACCAAGGACAGGTACCTTTGTATGTGCATGGATGGCAATCAGCATCAAGGACAGATATCTTTGTTTGTGCATGGATGGTGTTCAGTACCAAGGACAGGTACCTTTGTATGTGCATGGATGGCAATCAGCATCAAGGACAGGTACCTTTGGATGTGTATGGATGGCATTCAGCACCAAGGACAGGTACCTTTGTATGTGCATGGATGGCAATCACCATCAAGGACAGATACCTTTGTTTGTGCATGGATGGTGTTCAGCACCAAGGACAGGTACCTTTGTATGTGCATGGATGGCATTCAGCACCAAGGACAGGTACCTTTGCATGTGCATAGATGGTGTTCAGCACCAGGGACAGAAGTGTTTACCTGTATGTGGATGGTGCTCAGTGCCAGAAACTTTTTTCAGTATGAAAAAACCTCTACATAGTTACATTCTTTGTATTAGTAAATGAACACTTGATACACATACCTTACATGAAATGTAGATCTCACATGTTAGTGATTAAGAAATCATACACATGTAATATACTCTGCTGTAAGACACCCACCTTTCCCAAGTTCAGGTCATCAAATTCATCTGGCAAGGTCCGAAATTCACGAACTGAACCGTACATATTTATGAAGCAGGGTCCAAAGCAAGGCAGGAATCCTAGAATAAATAAAACATGAATACGGTTATTGTATGAGTCATCCTTGAGTATGGATGGTATTTGATATCTTACACTGTGCTGGTGTCAGAAGTGGTATACAGAGATGATGATGATGATGACAGTTAATCAGACTCACCATCCTCTTCCCCAGGCCAGGACACCATGGACAGGTTCAGCAGGCCTGTACCAACAGTATCATCAGCACTGACGCGGTCCCTACAATAAACATGTACAAATACAGTTTGTCTCAATATATATTTTGATTTTCTGACAAACTTGAGGGCCACTGATACAATGTAGGAAACAGCACAGTTAACTACCCTGCAAATATCAAGTACAGTATCATTATTTCCATTGTATCACTACTGTACTACAGAATTGTTTCAACCACAAATTTAAACCACCACAAAAACCTCCTTTTACATCACTCACTCTCACTCACTCACTCACTCACTCACTCACTCACTCCAATGGCTCGTCAGCCGACAGTTCACAAAGTTCCTCCCTCCTATCACTCACCAGTCTTTGATACGCAGCTTGATGACCTCACACATAGAAGGAAACTGT
Source organism: Branchiostoma belcheri (assembly GCF_001625305.1). Classification (NCBI taxonomy): domain Eukaryota; kingdom Metazoa; phylum Chordata; class Leptocardii; order Amphioxiformes; family Branchiostomatidae; genus Branchiostoma; species Branchiostoma belcheri. The sequence continues at coordinate 1,609,515 of NW_017804254.1, read as the reverse complement.
AAAAGCAAAGAAAGTTGAATATTGATATTTGTACAGATAGACAAACTAGAAAGACAACACTTAATTGACTCCCTCTCCCCCTAGAATATGCTAACTACTCTTAGGCACCCTCACACTAACTTTAGGTCATTTTACTTTAATACAGTAGCAACAGATACATTGTACATTCAGAAAGAAATTTAATATCATAATTGTGAAGACCTACATCAAAGAAATCAAAAAAAGTCAATGAAAAAAAGTCAATCACACTCAATGAATGCCGCAATGCATGATAGAATATGATATAACTGAGTATGTTAAAACTGATGGGAAGACTTGACTACCTACCCGCATTCCTAGTCGCAACTCCTGGTTCCAGTCTGGATGGTCTGAATTATACAAAGTCTTGGTGTTAACCTGTTTAAGTGAACAAATTTAAAATACTGTTACAGTAGATAAGACTCATTGTGGTATTGATAATATTTGGCACTACTGGAATAATGTAGTCACAGCTTATGATTCATTAAAAATTCTGCAAAGTTTGCTTCCCTAGAAAATGTGAATCTAAAATCTACCAGTTCAGCTGAATCATACACTTTGTATAGAGAAAGCATTCAAAGCTGGTAAAATGTTAATGCTCTTTAAAGTGTTAATTCTTTGGAAAAAAGCTTAAACACATTTTGCAATGTGACATGTTTCTCACATCTGAAGGCCAACGACAACAATCTCACACATTATCAACATTAAGAAATGATCTTTTAATGCAGCTCATACTTGGATACATAAAATATGGTGCAACTCTGTATATAGTACAGTGGTTTCATTTCTCAAGCTGACCAACATCTCGCACACGCAGTAGTCCCTTGGTAAGTCATCTGGGGCCGCATACATGTAGTTCCTGTTTACTTTTATCCAGCTTGTAACATGTGGTGCAACTCTATGCTAGCAGAACACATTACATGTATGCAGATGGAAAGGAAAGTTTAACCTTGCGTCCTGCAAAGTGCACCTCCATGTATGGGTCCACGAGCTCCTTCTTAACCTCACCGACACCCAGAACCTTTTTGATGCCTTGCATTGCAGACGTGTCCACTGGAATGGTACATCAAGCAGGCTGTCAATCTTATTGTCAATCAATCAATCAATCAATTAGTCAATCAATCAGTCAAGAAACTAGCTGCAGTGATGGTCAACTTGTTTTCAAGAGTTTAGTGACAAAACTATATATAAAGATGAAATTAAATTATATGTATCCTTTTTAACAGCTTACTTGACAGCCCACTACATGTATGTTCTTTCAAATGATCCAGTTAACCTTCAACAGTACTGATGTACACTATATCCGTGATATGCACTGATATGCACACTAAGATACAGTTTAACAGTGTTTTTCAAGCATAAAGAAGTCATGTAATATCAATTCATAATTACAAGATAGCTGACTGTACTCAAAAAGAGACAGTATACACCCATTAACCCAAATCACTCAAACTTCTAGATTAAATTTGGTCTGCATACAGAGCAAAAGGCTAATACAGCTGTTTGTTCCCAGTGGCTTTCAGACAACTGATTTGGACGGTTTCTAACTTACAGTAGCATCCATGTTCTACATGTAGGGGTTAGTAAGTCTGTCTCTGGATTTCGAAAGTTTTAATGCTGACCATTGTTGGTGGTATTCCACTGTTAACTTGTTATGCTTGTCAAAAAGATCTTGGGAATTACGCCAGTTCAATGAACATGTCAGTGCCTGCATGTATACTTTCTCATGTAGACAGTACAGTGTAAATACAATCTGACAAACCCACACTAACTCACTCACTATCCAGTTTAGGTCTGTTGTTCCCCATCTTACAAGAAACTGTCAATCAATCAATCAATCAATCAATCAATCAGTCAACCTGTTTATCAATCAATCAATCAATCAGTCAATCTGTAAATCAATCAATCTGTCTATCTGTCAACCAATCATTCAACCTGTCAATCATTCAATCAATCTGTCAATCATTCAGTCAATCTGTCAACCAATCAGTCAAGCTGTCAATCAATGAGCCAATCAATCTGTCAATCAATCAGTCAATATGTCAATCAATCAGTCGATCTGTCAATCGAACAGTTAACAACTGGATAGAGATACATGTACATGTTTTTGTAACTTCCACTTGACAATAGGAAAAGCCAGTCTTACTCTGTGGAATGTCCTCTGCTCGGAACACCCTGAAGATGAACATGGCAGGGCGGAGTTCCACACCGGCCGGGCGAAGAAGATTTCTGTGAAGAGATCATGGCAACATTTTTTCTCAGACTCAACTTTATTGCTCAACAGTTGTACATGGTACATTAAATGGCAGCAATGACAATGTGATCATACTATTCTCAGAGACTATTATGAGAAACTATGACTACAAGAGTATGGACGCAAATGGCGTATTGATATGATATACAATTTGCAGTGCTTTCAAACTTTCTTCATGTTGGTACACTGATACTGATGTCCAAAATGGAACATCACAATCAGCATACTGACAGGTTATTTCATTGTATTTCTTCCTTGCAAGGGCGCACACTTCATGTCATCAAAAACAGTTTAATTTTTATATGTGAAGTACATCTCTCCATACCTGTCTTTCATCTCTCTGTTTTGCATGCATGAACTACGTACTGTTTTCAGGTAGGACAAGATTAGAACCGCCATTATGATAGTGTAAGTTTGTACTTACGCTTCAATGTCATCAGAATCAACTTCTGCCTCGCCTTCTGCTTTCTCAGACTAGGGGAAAGAAAAGGAAAGAAACTGAACTTTTCTTCAATTGCCTACTTCAACTTCAAGCTTACAATTATATTGTTATGCTAGTTGTCCTTTATTTGTTCTGCAACTATAACATAAGTTCAACTTTATTTGTTGTGTACACATTTGTTCTTTTTAAATGGTTCAACGACTATTAAAGGCTATAAAGCATAATGCTACAAATAAAGGTCAGCTTGCTATCAGACAGTAATGCAAAGCTGGTGCATAATACATGATTGTTTAGACTTGTACACGAGTACACAAGAATGGTTTAACTGTTGACAAAACTGTGAGAACATCAATTATACATGTACTTTGCATCAAGACATCATAGAAGAAGAAAAAAATCATCTAAATCTCAAGTATTTTGAGTTAAACTGCAATGATCATGTTTTTGTTACTCTAACTGGAATTGGAGATACTTAATTATTAGCAACCCAATGGATATTCTAATGGTATTGAGTACTAGTGGGTTCATTAAGCAAGACTTGGAGAAGATTCTAGAGTTGTAAACCCTTACTGGAGGCTGCTCTCCAGGTCCGAGCACTATCATGGACATCTTCACGTATCCTTTAGCACCAGCAGTCGGGTCATTGGGGTCACTCAACAGGACCCAGCGGCGCAGGAAGGCATGGTCTAATAACAACAAGAAGGATTAGCAATGAAAAATCAGTTAAAATTCTGTCCTCTTAAACGTATTTCAATATGCAGTTAGAAAAGTCAGTAGAGAAAACTAAGGACACACCATTTCAATCTCTTGGTCCCTGAATTCGACATTCAATTTTTCCTGGTTTTTAAAAATTGGAAATAACTAGAGGCAACATTTGCAAGCAACTAATAAATATTTCACCATCTCTCCCTCCCCATCCAAAGTGACTTTTTGACAAATACATGTATGGACTATGGACTAAAAATATCACCCTACTTCAAAATGGAATCTTCCCAATTTGACCCCCATACAAGAATGGACTTGTCTCCAGCAAAACAAATCAAAGAACGAAGATATGAAATTAGTGCCTTAGGGTAGAGTCTATATCTGACAAGCTTTCAGTCAATTTAATATTAGTCGGCTGTGATTAATAAATGCCATTCAAATGTCAACTGCCAAAATGGCAATGTTACTTACTAGGTTGTCTGTGGACTACCCCTATATCCAGCTAAAGAAACAAGGTTGGAGAGATGTTAGCTCAACTGGGATTATACAAAGTTACATACAAACGTTAGATAGATCTTATAAATTAGTTATATAAAACCAAACAAGACAAAACAATATAAACTAGAAAGGCCAATATTTGCTTTGGAGCAAATACAGCGATGGGTTCACCACATTTTACGACATGGCAGGGAACAGTTGGATAGCTATTCCCTACTTTATTGGTTAGGATTTTTAATTGCATAATGCAAACTGTTGATTTTCAAAAAAAAAAAACGTTCATGCCCCGCATTCCAATGCTGGAGCAGAAAAGCTTGAAATACCTACCAAAACCCTTGAATAAAGACATACTGTCAGTATGGAAATGCTCTGTGCAGGTGTTAATCAAGTTAAATCCCAACAGCCAATCAGCAAGAAGTATAGAGGAAAGCTGCATGCCTATTGGTTGATGCCCTGCATTCCATTGTGATGACTCATGCCCAGACGTGTAAACACGGCACACTAACACAGTAATACATTTGCTATAACACAGCCAAAAAACTCAAATAAAACCATTCTAAAAGCCTGTATCACAAAAATTTAAAAAACGCCTAGGGGTATTTGCCCACTGTACCTCCATACCAAATTTCAGGACCTTAGGCCCTAAAATGAAGAAGCTGAATCCATTTAAAAAATGGCAGGAGAAGAAGAAGAAGAAGGAGAAGAAACATCAGAAAAAGCAATATGGGTTCACCACCACTTCGTGGTGTGGTGAACCCATAATTATAACATTAAAAAACAATTAAAGAAAATGCAACACATATGTATCAACAAAATAGTATTGACATGCTAGTATCAGTGCCCTATTACAGCTGATACACTAGAATATTTTCCATTATTTTGTAAGCACATCAAAGATATGGAAGATATCTTGTAAGATATGGAAAAAGCAAAATGTTTTGTCATAAGGTCATATACATGTAGTTACAGGGACACTGCATAGAATAGAAGAGTTGAACAGAAAAAAGCTTGAGCTAAAGGATTGTTCCATCTTTTTATGAATCAAGGTCCTTACTAATCATAATTCATGTACATACCTTAAAGGAGCCAATGAAGGCATCTGAACGAAGTTTGCGTGAGTTGAACACCTACATTTGTAAGACAAAGACTTCATCAGTGATGTATCACAAAACCTTTTAGGAAAACTGAGGATTCGTCTTGGTATAGTACAAGGGTACAGCATAGAATGTACTGAGCCCAAAATCCCTGTCACTCTTTTGCGTTTGACAAGTCAAAATTCTGTAATTGTTTCGTAAATCTATCCATAACTTTCATAGCATAAATTTATAGTAGTAATTCATATACATTTTTGTATATTGTGTGCGGATTTCATGGTATTTGATAACTGCTAACGCTTGAGAGTTGAGACTAGATGAACCCCCTCGACTAGCCCCCTGACTAGCCCCCTTACCCTCATATACCAACACAGTGTCTATTATGGTTGAAAGAATCAATGAAGAAAGTCAATGCTTTAGAATTTCTTTTAGAACTTCTTCAGATAGGTTCCCAACTCACCTGAATTTCTATCATTTCTCCAAATAACTCAGCAGGGGACTCGTGGAAGTTGAAGAAGAAAAGCTAGACACAAAAATGAAACAAACAAAAATTACAAAATTGATTTAATAACACCTCTGCAGCTGAATCTCAATCATCCAGTTTCTAATTCTGCAGCAACAGATTGCTTTAAATTGCCTGTGAGATTGCAAGGAAAAACAAATCACTGCTTCTACATATAACCTTTCAAAACATGAGTAAGGCACGAAGTGGTGTGGTGAGGACATATTGTTTTCTCTCATGTTTCTTCTCCTCCTTCTTCTGCCATTTCGTTAAATGGATTCAATTTCTTCATTTTTGGGCCAAATAACATGGCATGAAGGTTGAGTGGCCAAATACCCCATCTTGATGCAGGCTTTTAGAATGGTTTTATTTGGACTTTTTGGCTGTGTTATTATAGGTAAGGCCACACCAAGTAAATTTTATGGATGACGTCCTTTGGAGACCCTAAATCTAATGCGAGAGGGCGAAGAAAAAACAAGAAGGGCCCTAAAAAACAAGATGCCTAGATTAGAAATATATTAAGAGACGACAAATGTTAGGACACAAATTGAATGAGGTGACACAGTGTAACAAGCAAGAAGTCTTATTCATCATCAAAACAGCAATAATAGATCAGGTGGAACAGCAGTTGTCGTCTTGTGCTTTGGGGAGTCAGCAAGTTTCTTCAAATGTGGCAGCATGTACCAAACTGAATTCCTAATTGAAGTCATTATTTCCTTGCTTGATGCTTCATAAGCTTTGGTCCGTACAAACCTATTTGCGGCACTGTCGTGACTCTTTGGTCATAGTTACAGGAAGCGGAATTTTTGGTTTTTTTTTCTAGGAACAGGCCAAAATCAATGCGCGCGCGGACGTCATCCATAAAATTTACTTGGTGTGGCCTAATGTACTATAGCACTGTGTGCTACCCTGATTGGAGTGTGACCATATTTGGGCATAGGGCCAGAAGCCCAATGCCCAAATATGGGCAGCAGGTGCATCCCTGTTTGCAGACATGGTTGCTCATTGGCTGTTCCCTTAATCACTTTACTGCTAAATGAACACCTGTGTATCGTTCCACATACTTATAATAGGAATAATTACTTATTGGCCAGGACAAGAAGTCCTTTGTTGAAAATAGCATTACTAAGAGTATCCTAAACTTACCTCATCATAGAAAGGGCTGTCTGTATTTTTCTTGACTCTGGTCTGCTTGGACTGGTTGGATACGGTGACTTTACAGACAGGTGAAATGTTGGACCCGGCGATTCGTCGTCCCTCCAGAACCCTGATGCGTATCTACATGTATGCAACAAGAGGAACACTGTAAAAAGCATCATGAAACTGGTTGTTTGTTTTTTGGTTGGGGGGGGGAGAATGAGGTTCTCATCACACAATCTAATATTAACACAATTTAAGTTGTTGGCTCATGGATTTGATGCTTCATTTTTTCCTGATTTGACAACAAAAAAAACATTTCAGGCTATGAATCAACTCCAAAATGCTCAAATTTTGGCTCCAACAGTTGAAGGAAGTCCCTTCTTTTCAGAGCTGTACAGTTTTTCCATCTATCAATGTAGTGGTTTGAAACTTTGAAATTCATTGTTTGAATTGCAAACCAGCCTGGTATGTTGACTTCATGGCGCCTATTATAACATTTGGTGCATGCCTAGGTCTGTTCATTTTCTGTTTTTTTTACCCTGTCACTTCATTTTTTTCAGAAAAAATCAGAGAACCAATAAATCAAATTGGTGTGGCCTAATAGAACTTTTACTTTGGCAACTGCTCAGCTGGTTTTCTCAGGGCCCTGATAAACTCTGCTAACAGTACTTATTTTCAATGTGATGTAACAAAGTCTTCCAGGTTATGAAAAGAGAACCACATTTTTTAACATCAGTGAAACATTTTGATAAAATATTGTTCTGCTGCAACTTCTGCAAATATAAAACAGCAAATAAATGATCAAATGTTCTGGTGACTTTCATTGATTACTGATTTTTGCTACATTCTATGCAAACAATAATGTTAACTTTATATTAAAGCTTATCATTCATTTATCAGTATCAATACAATGATGAATATTGATGTTGCTATTGATCACTCACTGATTTCTGGGAAACATCACAAAAATCTTCCTACCTGGAAGTCCATGGGCTTATTGGACAGATTGCCAGGCAATTTCCTCCTAAGCAGAAAACACACAGGTTAAATACCTGAGATATCCTTCAATATAACAGGCAGATGAATGTACAGAATTAGTAAAAAAGACACGAAATGCTTGACACTCAGACATATGTGTCATGGCCATGGAGTCGGGCGGTGTAATGGTAGAGCATTCGACTATGAAACGGCGAGACCAAGGTTCCATCCCGTCGTACCCAGGACATGTTACACCCTTGGGAAAGGCACTTTACACGACTTTCCTCCCTCCACCCAGGTGTGAATGGGTACCTAACTTCGGTTGGGGAAAGTCGTATTGAGGTGACCTTGTGGCACCAAATGGCAGCCGCACAGACCCTTGGGACAGTTTTACAAATAAAGAGTGTGGCGCAAATATGTATTATGTGATTGTAAACCCTGCATCAATTCAGCTCTATAAAAGGCTGTAATGTTTGACCAATAAACCATTTATTATTATTTATATATGAGGTGCTCTCACCTTGCGGCTCCCCGGGAGGTTTTGCCACCCTTTGTGCTGACCACACCTCCTTCTTCCTGTAGGGCCTCTTCTGTACCTCCCTCATCATAGGTTAAGTCACCCACCTCTCCACCTACTCAATACACATAAATTTAGAAGTTTATCTTTTGGGAATGACATGGCCATGCTACACAGTGTTTACCAGTATTACATGTAGATGTTACTTTTAACTAAGAATGTTAATCTTTATACAAAGGTGAAAAAATACCATCCAGTATACCATCCACAACAAAACTCAAAACTTAAACTCGATGTAAAAAAACCTTGCAGCTAGAGCTTGACCTTCTTTGCAAAGAGATGCAGGAAATTTATTTTACTCACTAAAATTGCATTGACTGTCACTACAATGTACATAGAATACTTGCTCCACTGGGTAATAGGCATAAACTTTGCCTGTACCAAGCTCAGACAATGTCAGGCTTTAGGTTTGAATTTGGTTTACCATGAACAAGAGTAATATGATATTTACTCATTAAGCAAGCAAAGTCACATTTCATTTCACCAGATTATTTACTTAACAAGGTTATACGGCCTCTTGTGTTAGCTATGTCAAACATTTGCCATACTTTTTATCACCCAAAAGTCACCAAGCAGTTAAGTACTAGTTACAATGTAAACATACAGTTATCTGACAAGAAATCAGCTGAACCTGACCTTCTGCAGCTGCCTCGGCAGCAGGTGCTTCAGGTGCGGTTTCCTGGGCAGGTGGCTGGTACGAGATCCTCAGGCTGATAGTCGACTGACAAACACACAAGCCACAAACATCACTTTTTCTCTAGCCAGTAAGAAAACTTTCTCGAAATGACTGAAGATATTATCTTAAAGTAAATCACTCTATCTCTCTCCTGACTTCATTCTGAACTGTTGAAGTGACAAACTTTTATGTGTATAAAGCGTAATAAACTGATGTATCTAGCTTTAAGTGACTTCCTCGCTGATTTCAAATCATAGTAACTTTATCATAATTCATAACCCTTCACATATGAAAAACAGCTTTATATAATTATAGCACAACTCTTCAAATCATCTTCTTCATTACATGATGCTGAGCCCGCAAAATAGCGGATTACTATAGTATATGTATTAACACCTAAAACTCGTCATGCCATTCGGTGAAATGCAAAATGTTAATCGAGCTGCAGCAAAATTCCAGCGACTGTATAACTTCCCTCTAACTATTGCTTGATTTTTTTCATCAACGTATCTTCATCAAGTTCAGTCATCATGAACATTCAAATACCATTGCAAACATTAAATCTGCTAAATTTCTTGCCCATCACCCTTTAATATAAGAAATTCATGACATAGACAATAAAAAAACAATAGACTAGAAAAGATTAAAAATCAAACGTTATCATTTCAACAGATTAACTCATCACTAAACGACTCATTATATAAATGTATAAATACAGTACAGTACTTAATTTGTTAACTTAATTCTCTTCGTGATAACTGACTAGATAATCATCTATTATTCAATAGAATGAAGAGAGATGAGATTATTTTGTTCATAAGAAGTTACTACCTGTGATGCGCGTCTTCACTGATTTGTGTTTGAATGACTGTTATTGATTAGTAGTACATGTACATGTGTGTTCTATAGCATCTCACCATGGTGGGTCGCTTGTTACCATCCTGCAGGGTGAGGTTCAGCTCACAGGAGTGACTCGGTGCTGATATCACATCCCGCAGGGGAACCACACTCTCACCCAGTAACCTGTGTGGGTCAGACTTTATTTAGCTTTTCCATTACAAAACAGGTGATTGCTCACCTCTTCACGTTGTCTCCCCCACAAACATACAAATTACATATTTACAATATTAAATACATAATGTACAACTTGCACTCTACTGGACTGGAACCTTAACATTCTACTGGAACTGTTCATTAACTTTAGCCCTTAGTAAAACCTTAAACCAGTAACCTTACATTGGTCAGACTGGCATTCTACTGGATCTGTTCATTAACTTACTAGTAAGCCCTTTAAGGGTCAATAACCAAACCTTAACCTACTAACCTACATGAGTTAGACAGGCATTCTACTGGATCTGTTCATTAAATTAAGCCCTAGAGTTAAGAACGAAACATTGGTCAGACTAGCATTCTACTAGATCTGTTCATTGACTCAAGCCCCAATTAAGAACTAAACCTTAACCTATGAACCTACACTACTACATGGGTTAGACTAGCATTTTAGTCCATCTGTTAATTTACTCAAGCCCTAGAGTTAAGTACCAACCTTTTTAGTTAAGAACACAGGGACACATACGCTGGAAAACACAACCTTCTTGACCAAGGTAATAAACACAATACACATAGAAGGTAATCAGAGAGTGGTCCCCGTCATATGTGTCACATTTCTCGAATGTAGTAATGTGAATCCCTCACCTGTTTCTGCCCACACGTTCATAGTCTTTGACATTGACTGTCAGGCTGTCCGAAGGGTCCAGAGCCTTCCCTCCAAGGTCAAAGCTGAATGTCTGAGGATGCAAAATTACTTTTTTTTTTATTTTTTAAGACATCAAGAGTGTAAAACAATCTTGTTTATTTATATGGAATAGATGTGTTCTGTATTAAGTCAGGCAACATAAACATCAATGCTGAATACCTAGTGCAACCTTGACATAAAAGAGCTATAAAATATAATGTAAATCTAATAATGCAGCATCAGTACACTACTACATGTATGCACCTATGCACCTAAGTCTTCAAGACATTCTTAAGAAGGCCTCAATAACACTTTCTGTTAATGTTTGGGCTTTAGGGCACCTGACGGAATGTTGACCTTACAGCCTTCACAGAACAAACCAGATTAAAACATTCCTGTATTGTAAACAACTTTTAAACAGCATCATTCAATGTTATAATGTTGAAGAATTTTAATAGAAGAACAATTCATCTGAACACATGGGAGGTTTAGCCTATTTCTCACCTGGTCCCAGACTGGATTCAACTCATTTTCTTTGACCTCTGTTTTCTTCTTGTCACCTGTACGAAAACAGAGTTTTTGTCAATTCTTTATTTTGCAATCAGTTCTAACATTTGAATGTTAAGATGCCTTAAATCTGGGTGGTTAGATCAGTCTACATTTTTTTTTTGTACTTGCTTCATCAAGGGTAAAATGACAAAATTAATTATCCTGGAGATGAAGTGATATTGTCCGCAATGTGACATCTTATACTTGGATTAACTGTTGTTATTCCAACAGTTTATCTGGCAGGAATTCTTGGCTTTGCTTTGTCATCATTGGAAGAGAAAGTTTGTGGTCATAGGCTCAGGTACAGGAATGTGGAGTGTACTTTGAATGGTGTCAGTTTTAATAGGTAACTTTGTTGTATATTCAAGGACTACTCCGTAATATTACTACTACGTCCTGTGTGCATTTTAGGGATAGGCAAAGTAGAGTGGGTGAGGTGGCGTCAGTTTGAAATACACTGTATCTCTAATTATTCAATTTTTGCTTTTCTGCCATTACACATATTGTTGTTCTTGTGTAACTCTCTAAAGGGTTTTTAAAATCTTGTACTTTCTTGTACAATCATGGTCTGTCAAGCTCGGGCCTGTACCTTAGCATACTGGTGACAATACAGTTGTAACATGATAGACATATACATGTGCATGTACTACAGGAACTGAAACCAAGCAGCTTGATTTTGGCATACATGTAACTTCCTCTTCCTCTTGTCTAGTGGGTGACTGCATGCATATTCGGTATGCTTGGAGGGGATCTCATGAATGATACTGAATAATGCAAAAGTACCTATTCACGCAGAATTCAAATGCTCAATTATGCATAAGCAGAACCTACTCGAGAAATAATTCTCCCCTCCAATAACGTATTGTGTGTGTCAATCAAGAACAATGGCCCATTATTGAATCAAATGCAACAAAAATAGAAAATACAGTACTCAGATAACTGTTTTCTTTGATACCTTACGTCAATTGCATATTCAGTAATGGCAAAGGGCACTTGGTACCTCCCTGAAGTTAAACAAATTGTTTTGGAATTCTTTGGTTGCTCATCGTGACCATGTTATGTTTATTGACAAAAGAGATTTTGGTATGTCCGTCAATAAAGACGTGGAATCTTTTATTCATATTCGCCGATTACATTTTTGTTTCAAATGCCGTATAATAACAATAAGAAATGGCTGACAAGAAGAGCCACAAGAAGTGGGCTAATCGTATGTACATGTAAACCTAGTTGTAATTGTTTATTCCCAGAGGAGAGCAGCAACAGTTTATAGGACACACACATCCAAACGTGTAACGGGTGTTTCCCTTTGATGTTAGTCGGCACACAAACGGGTTGTTTCAGGTGAATCTACGACCAGTTACCGAGTACATCTACTTGTCGTACTAGTTCCTAGTTTTCTGACTGTACTAGTACGCCACGCCCAGCATAGCGCTGGGTATCATTTGTTATAACGGGAGTACATGACAGAGAAAACCACGCTCATACCTTGGAAGTCAAGTGTCGCGTACGGGTCGCTCTTGCCGACGAATTTTTCCACATTTGGCAAGTTGGCTGCGCTGAGGACCGTTACCTGTATGTTAGACATGTCTGAGCGGTCCTAGAGACCCGTGCTCAGATGTAGTTTGTAGAACTTCCGTGGGTCAGAACTAGCGGTCCACGGGGCTGTCTACATTCTCCAGGCGGCCAAATATGCGCCGCGAATTTTTAGCCCCTCCCTCCTACTTCCGGTTCTCCCACACACTTCGCAAATATACTATTAAAAAGCTTTGAACCTGTTCAGGATTCCAGGTAATGGCGTAACTCAAGCTTCCACTGTTGTTGAGGAAATTATCCTTGTTTCTTTGAGTTTGTTTGTTTTCACCAATACTAGTAGACTATATAAAGAAATTTTGTGAAGGCAAGGAGCTGGAAGTGAGTCAGATCGCCCGCTGAGAGTTCCGTCCTGCCCCCTTGTCCTGCACATTTACGTGGCAGCTGTTCTTATCGACAGTCCGTATTGGGTTACACCTCACGTCTGGGCAAAGGGCAAGAGAGGGGGCTGCCCTAGCACGGCCTTTGGCAGGTTGCAAGAAACCGAGTGAGTCCTTTGTGCAATCGAGAACTGATGTAGTCTGATATGCCACAATGGATAATCAGCACAAGCCCGATTCGTATAGAGATTGCTAGAGTCCTTGCTAGAGCCATGGAGGTTTTTCTTCCATGCTAGAGCGTATAGAAAATCTTTACATGGACTTTTTGAACACTTTTTAACAATACTGTCCCAGTGTGGATTGAGTTTTATACTAGGAGGTTTAGGCTGGGTGCAGGGCTGGGTGATACAAATTTATTAATATATTTACAGATAGATAGATACAGACAGATAACAAACGTGCACGCAAAAAATAACCCCAAACCCAAATCTCTGCTCGGAGAGTAGCCTGCGTCCGAGGATGTCCAAAAGGCACAAGTAGTCTCCAAGCAGATGTGGGGGTCCGTTGTGTTTTTGCGGGATCATAGTTTGTACGTTTTTTTTTTTTTTTTCATCTCTTCGCACCTACCTTCTCGCGAACTAAACATCTGCGCTGCGTGAAGATTTAAAGTACCGTATAATCCTCCCTCCAACATCCGCACTAGGAAGGAAGATGGGCGTAGGCGTAGGCGCCACTGAGGCGCGGACAGTAAACTTGTACCACGTTATAACCAGGCTACACGGAAGGACGGGTTTGGTATGTGGCTTGGCTAACTTCCCTTTCAGTTCCATGTAGTCTAGTGTAACAGCCTGCTAGTGCTAACAACGTGGTACCTAAACGCCAACGCCTGTCATGCGCGCCTACGCCCATAACGGTCTTACTTCCCGTGCGCAGATATTACTCTATAGGCAGAGGTTGGTGGGCAAGATTGTGACCTTTCCAGTAATACATATATATGCCTCGGTTTTTTTCCTGGGGTAGCGACAGAAAAAAACGGAGCATATCAAAAAGGTCGCCACGGTCCTCTTCTTGAAGAATACGCAGATATCTCCAAGTCCAAGCGGATAAAGGAAGGTAAGATCTGTGCCTAATGCCCAAGCAGATGATTGGATATATGACATACTAGTGATGCAAGATGTTATGGCCTTTTTTGATACAGTAAGTAACGTTCAACTAGTCTAGTAGTAACGTTACTTGTAGTGATAGCCCTGAATATGCTGACTGGAACAGAGCGATGGCAGTTGGTTGCTACTGAATGAACCGTAATTCTTGACGTAAATGAGGCAACACTAGTGGTACTTAGAACGGTGAATTAGGCAGAACCGGCAACTGAGAAAGCTTGATGTGTCCAATGCATAGTCAGGGAAAAAGTCTATAGCGAGTCATCTAAATACCGGTAGTGTACAAAACACTACAATGTAATTCAATAGCGCACCTAGGGACCTCAATGGGCAAGACAGTTATACCAATGAAGGTAGGCGGCTGGTGGTAGTACGAAATCCTTGGTAGTACTACTGTACAGTATAGAAGAAACTCTCTTTCAAAGTTTGTACACGTACACGTACATACAACTGGTATCTCACGCCTGGCTCTGCCCCATAAATATCCTAAACGAAGCGCAGCTACTGTCATTTCGTGTCGATACAAACGATGCTAGCGTGACATGTGTTTGTTTTACTTAGGGTACAGCATGAACAATTCATTAGAAAGGGCGGGTCCGTAGCAGCGGGAACCGTTCCGGTATTGTGACGCTGACAGCTCGACTTCACGCGCCGACGATCGATGCTTATCGATCAGTGAACCTGAGCGGCACGCCGGGCAGACGTCACTGAACGTGACCGTGAATGGAATGGAAACAGAGTTCATAGGGCAAGATATGCATCCGTTAGTTCAAGGCCCCTCCCCAATCAGAGATAGTGCCTGAACACCGGTATACGCAGTATGATAATGTTGTTAGCGATACAACGCAAGGTCCGCTGTTTCCCACCCTTTTAGCCATGACCTCTGTGTATACAGGCATTTGTCTGTAGCACTTCTACCCCGCCCCTCCCCCACACCCCCAATAAAACACCCTAAACACACTGTAAGATATAAAATCACGGCGTTCACTTTATAATACCTTAATCTCCAAGCAGATTCGGTGGGGCAAGGGGACTTTTTATTGGCCAGTCCTGTATCCATTGGCCGCCTGTATCCAACGTTCGCCCCACGAACGTTGGATACAGGCGGCCAATGGATACAGGACTGGCCAATAAAAAGTCCCCTTGCCCCACCGAATCTGCTTGGAGATTAATAATACCTTTGTATTCGATCTCGCAGTACGGGTCGCTTTTCCCGAACGTGTCGGTGTTCTGGAGATTCTGTGCGGCGTTGATCTGGATCTGTATCGACGTCGTCGCCGGCGGAGCCATGGCGGCCCTGCACTCACCACGAATCTCCCGGCCGATGGCCCTCTGTACAAGACCCTGTCAGTAGAGGGTATATCCAACCATCCAAGGCTGTGTGGACTGGAACTGCAGGAAATGCGAGGGCGTTGTTCGTCCCTAGAACTGCCCAAGGGCCTAGCTAGCCCCGGTGAACACTTGGCTCGTTGCCAGTCCCCCCTGTCATGCCTGTGCGATGACCCAAGACAAACGCTAAATTTACTGACATTTATCTTTTATGAGGACATAAATGAAAGGACTTTCCAGCTGTAAAGGGTACAACTACTGACGTCAGACTACAAAACCAAATCCAGGCTGGCTTGAGGATGATCCTGTCTGACCCCGTCTGGAAAACGTAATGATAAGCTGGGAAGTGCGGAATCTCGGGGGCGGACTTCACTGGCATGCAACTTACACTCCATGAAAGATTTATCATCTACTCTCCAAGCAGAGGTTTGGGTTTTGGCTTATTTTGGGGCGTGTTTTGTTTGCACTGGTATCTTTTTTTTACGCCAAACCAAGCCGCGGTAACAAAAAAAAAGATACCGATGCATAAAAGAAAGTCCGATAAAAAAGCATAAAAACACGCCCAAAATAAGCCAAAACCCAAACCTCTGCTTGTAGAGTATCATCATTGGACTGGCTGTCCTAATCTCCAAGCAGATGGAAGGTCCGCCTCACTACGTGAACGCTAACACAGACACTGTCACCCAGAACCGAGTATGGCCTCCCGAACTCTACCGAACTCCCCACCCGATGGTTGGGAGTAGGTCGGGAGCAAGGTCGGCTGTGGTTGGTACTCTCCAAGCAGAC
>NW_017804254.1:1572398-1593142 GCF_001625305.1 Branchiostoma belcheri | reverse complement strand
TTTTTAGCGTGTTTTAGGCTTTTTTATCGGGGTTTCTCTTTTGCACTGAATTTTTTCCCCCACCAATTCAGTGCAAAAGAGAAACCCCGATAAAAAAAGCCTAAAACACGCTAAAAATACCCCCAAAACCCAAACCTCTGCTTGGAGAGTAGTGGTTGGTTGGTGTTCGTCAGTGCGCCAGCCGAATGGAATTCGGGTGCCAAATCGTTGGCTGGTGATTGGATTGGGAATAGATCAGCAGTGGTCAGAGCGTGTTCGGGGGTTAAATCTCAACCAGTTCCCAACCCATCCACAGTTCACTCCAGAACATTTCGAATCCCTTTTAATTCCTTACCGGGGCCGGGCGTGCGGGTGGGTGGGTGGTTGGTTGGTTGGTTGGTTAGAACGTGTGCTAACCACCCCGACGTCGTGACAGTCTTCCAACGTAACCGTCAGAACCCAAAACACAGAAGAATCGTAATAGCCGTGCCCGTTGAAGCCAACTTTGACCCCAACTTTGTATATCTACAACATATACAAGTCAGTGGATTAGCCGGATTTAAAAAAAAAACGAAATAGACGCCTCGCCTTTTAAAGTTGCCTATTATGTCCAAACAAGGTGTTTATTAAAGTCAATATCAATTCGTGAGAGAGTCGGCGCGGCACAAGGTTGCGAATCAGTCAGGAGCCGCCGGAGACTAGTCTAGTCAGTGTAAATGAGTGCTGTGCAAACCACCCGAAGAAGAACTTTCCGTTACAAGTATTTCTAGTACATTGTATTTGCCGCTACCGATGAACTTTGGAGTGATGCCCGTGAGTCGTTGCGGCTGAGCAATCAAAAAACAAAGAAAAGAGAAATACATGTACTTCAAATCACTACATGCATGTAATATAACATTGCATTGCGTCAACCGTTACACAAATTGAACAACTCCTGGCTGTTATCATATATAAAACCAACCGAAGGTTACAGCTTTTCACACCATGGGAGGTAGGTTTTCACAAGAAAAGCTTGGAACAGTTTAGGGTGATCCTAAAAATGGTGCATACTATGATACTATGAGTAAGACTTATTGACATTCTAGCGTCTCTTGAATCTGGAGGCTCTGAAGACTGCCAGCAAAAACTCCCGATTCAAGAAGATTCGCCACGCCTTTTTTTTTTACACTCGTCTCCTGTTTAAATTGTTTAACTTATACAGGACCAACTAGGGAAGCCGCCTGACTTATTATACACCTGTTCACAGAATGGGCCGGGCCGGGATAGGGTTTCAACGTGCTTTTTGTACTGTGACAGGACGTATGTGCCGTTGCCCTAAAATCTAAAGCTCCTTGATTTAGTCAAGAACCCTGGTCAAGAACAGTGAAAGGCCTGGAAGCACCGATTGTGTAATGCAGACCCATACTCTCAGGAAATTAATGATCCATGGCATCCACCCCACCCCCTGACTACCAATGGAATATCCAGGTCACAAGGTAAAAGTTAGTACTTCCGGGTTATGGGGGTGACCCCAGCGGTACAGGGCCGTACGTACGTACAGGTGTATCCAGGTGACGTTATGAGTTACTAGGATCCTCCTAGTGCTTACGTGCAGTTCTACACACGCACACTGATTTAGATTTTAGATAGGATCGAAAGGCCTGGCAGTACTGACTGTGTGTTGGAGAACTAACTCTACGAAATAAGGTGAGGAACGTATAATTTCTATCCTTCTGAAGCGTTATTTTGAAACGATCCGAGATTTATGAATGGTGGGGATTGGCGCGCCGTAACGGACACTTCTGACCCCATCACAGCTGATGTGACAATGGGGAGGTCAATGTCTCCAGTAGACCCGTTATGTGATCCTCAGAATCATGGCTGTAGTGAAGGTGTAGAGATAAAGAGCGGTTGGCCTCGGTAAGTCTCCACCAGACTCCTTTGCAGGCTGAATAAATATACTGTAAATCGGTCTAAAAAGGACTGTACACGTAGCAGGCACATTGGACCTTGTATGGTATACCTCTATGGCCGGCTAACTCCCCTTGTCCAGCTACGTTCCTTTTTACACCGATTTCTACTATTTATTCAGCCTTCAAAGGAGTAGTCTGATGGAGACTAGTCCAGTGACTCTGAGGACAGGGTGGGTCTAGCAGGTTAAAGTAAACGTTTATTTATCACTCTGCCCAAGGAGGTTAAAATGCTCTGCCAGATAACCTGCCAAGACCAGGTAAAAAAAGATACAAAAGCCAGTAATATGGCAATAACTATTGACAGTCAGATCATTATAGCACAAAAAACATCTTATTGACACCAAGCACAGGAATTCCTTTGAATCCATCCAATCTGTGATTACGAACCAGTACTACCGGTACTACTAGTGTAGCTCAGGCAGTTGAGTGGTCACAGGGGTTTAATCCTGGGTTATGTACCATTGAAAATATGCACTGTTAAATAAATAAAAAATTTGCAACATTGACAGGGTCATCCTGTTAAATATAAGAGTTGACATTCTTGTTTCAAGTTCAAGTTTATACTGACCTAAATTCCTTTCATTACTAGTAAGGGTAAAACATCAGGACTTGTTCAGGATTCAAGCACATGACCTCTAGATTCAACACAAGGCCACTGGTGCCACTTTACATACGTAACGCTGCTATCCTCATGCCTGGTTGCCATCCTACTACTTCCTACTACTATACCTAGAGTATAATTTTTAGCAATGTTTATTTTACCACTACTACTTACTACACTACTTTTAGGGTCAGTATGACTGAGGGCCCCATTAAAAAATAGGATGACACCCAGGATATTGTGCCTCTATATAGTAGTATATTTAGGGACTAACTTCCTTGTGCTAACCTTCTGTATTGTCCTTTTTTCAGACAACCATGGGTAATTTAGTTGGCCATGCTGCACCAGGCAGCTTTTTCTTGCTCTTCGCTATTTGGTGGACCATCAGATATTCTGTCATGTGGGCCAGTCGGATGGGAGGCCGGAAGACCAGCTCTGCTGTCTGCTGTAAGAACGCCCCGCTGGTGTGTCGCTTCCTGAGCAGGGTTCCTGTGGAAGGACTGTGCAAGATCATATTCGCATTAGCAGGTACCAGATAAAGATAGTTCTGTGTCATCAGTTCTTGGCTTCAGTAAATGTAGTTTTTGTAAGATTATTGGTGCCAAAACTAGAAGCATTCGTTTCTTTTACATGTTTTTGTCATTTTAGCAGAAATTTCCATGATGACGTTGTGTTTATCTGTTTCCAGCACATTATGTCTTGAACTAATCTGGTATTCCCGGCCAAAATAAAGCCAATTTGTCAACAAATCCCAGGTTTTCAACACATTTGTTCAACACGATGTAGTACTATATTCGTGCTCTTTGATATATCCCTAGGCAATGTGATAGCAAGATGTATTCTGTCTATAATCACCTTTGGACTTGAGGTTGTGAAGTTGTTCTTCCAACTTTTCTAGAATGTTCAGTTTTCCCCAAGATTAATCACAGAATTGTACAGGGTATTTTCTTCCCTATGTTTGACCAGCCTGACTGTACATATGTTGCAGGGTTGTTGTGTGAACAGATAGCCGCCCACTGGACACTCATTGACCCAGTCACCGGTCAGTTCCACATGCTGGGAAACTGGCAGCACACCACCATGTACCTTTTCTTTGCCCTCAACGGCTTCTGTGACGTCCTCATTGCCCTGAAGGCACCCGTACCCAGCGGGATAGACCACCTCTCCATGTCCCTGGCATTTGCGGTGGAAGGGGTGCTGTTCTTCTACCACCTGCATGGCCGCGCTGACCTGGACGTCCGTCTGCACAAGCTGCTGCTGCTGGCCGTGGCGCCGTGTGTGACGGTCAGCGGTCTGGAGACCTGGAGGCCCGACACCTTACTCCTGCCCATGGTCAGGACGGCATTCACACTGGTACAAGGGACCTGGTTCTGGCAGGTGAGCTTCAGCTAGTGTCACCAGCTGGTTTGTAGCGTGGCTAGCTTGTAGTGGCTAGCTTGTAGTACTTGGCTAGCTTTTAGTGTGGCTAGTTTGTACCGTGGCTAGTTTGTAGCGTGGCTAGTTTGTAGCGTGACTAGCTTGTAGCGTGTCTAGTTTGTAGCATGGCTAGCTTGTAGCATGGCTAGTTTGTAGCGTGGCTAGCATGTAGCGTGGCTAGCTTGTAGCATGGAAAGATTGAACTATGGCTAAGTTGGTGTGTACGTGTACTTGAAGTGCAGGTATGCATAGAAAAAGGATTTCTAGCCCTGACATAACTGTATATAAATCCTTTTAAACCTGATGTATTATATTATCTGTTCCTGTAGGTTGGGTGGATTTTGTATCCTCCCTTTCCTGGCCATGAGTGGGACCTGGAGAGTCATGAAAACATGATGTTTGTCTCCATGGCTTTCTGTTGGCACATACTGGGCATCCTGCTCTTCATGTGTGTTGTCTACACAGTGGTTTATCACATCTACCAAGCCAAGGAGAAGCAGAGAGGTACCGAGCTGGAGCTGGGACCGCTGTCTTCTCACATGTTACAGACACACTCCGACTCAGAACTGGACTGATGAAAGTCTTTTCAATCCGTCAACATCAGATGAGCAATATCAAAAATTCTGTCTGATGCAAGGATCCCAAAGTGTTAAAACTATACATGTATTTGCTAGAAGTGCTTCATGCATTCCGTGCAGCTGTTGTTTCATAGATCTATGTGTGCATTTCGCCCCATGGGCATGAACATACAATGAAGATTCATAACCATAATTAACACTAACAGAATCTGATATTGATGCTTTTCAACTTTTTATCACTTACAACTGAAAACATGGAAGACATACTCTTTTTTATTTGACTTATGTATGTACAAAGGTCTGAGTGTGTTATAATGTCTTATTCTAATTTGATAATTCATTTGGAAATTGTGACATTGGCCTAAAGGGAAAGTACTACTGTAACAGTATTACTGTGCTTTTTATCTCTTACAGTGCGAAAAAATTCATATTTACGTGTATGTTTTGAGATCTGTGTGTGTTGTAACTTCTCATTCTAATTTGTTACTTAGATTATTTTTAAAATGTGACATGATTGATTTATCATATTATCTATTCATTGGAGTAAACAGTTGATATGAAAGAAAATGAACAGGGAATTGTGTACAAATTTGAATGTGCCTTTTTGAGATTCCACCTTGATCATAGATAGATAAAGCTTTTTCTTTGCATTGTACAGTGCACAATAAACATTTATAGTAATTAAAAGCTATTGTACAGTAGACAATAGAAATTTATAGTTACACAATTGTAGTTAAATGTATGACTTCGGTAGGTATTTGTAGGGGAAAGTTATGTTGACAAGTCATTTAACTGCAATCTCTTAATTGTTACAATACAGTTAATGATCATAATTGTATCATAATAGTTTACGTGTTACTCGTGTTTTTCTCTTAACCATGTTGCAATGTTAAGATGTATTAAATCTATCATGGGAAGCAGTGGAAAGATGGGACACAGCTTTGAATGTGTCATTAGGCCACACCAATTTAATTTCTTGGTTCTCAGATTTTTTCAGAAAAAATATGAAGCGACAGGGCGAAAAAAAATAAAATAAAAACAGGTCTAGGCATCCTATTATAGGCTTAAATGCTACAAAATGAGCCATGTAGTCAACACAAAAGGCTGGGTTAAAATTTAAACATTGAATTTTGAACTTTTAATCAAACCACTGCAATAATAGATGGGAAAACTGTAACAACTAGGAAGAAAAGGACTTTCCTCAACTGTTGGGGGGCAAAACATGATTTTCAGTTGATTCAGGACCAGAATCAAATTTTTTTTTTTTTTTTGCAAATCAGAAAAAAACCAAGAGGCGAATCCGAGAACCAACAAATTAAATTGGTGTGGCCTTAGAGAAGAAAATATATTTGTCATGAAAAAGTGGTGAAGTGACTAGAATTGCAGTATGTACTTTAAGTGTATATTGACTTTTGCAGTGGTTTTATTTTGTAGTAGCAGGGAAAAGGAGGTTTTTTGAGGCATTTGAGTTTGAAGCAATTCTGTAGTGCAGCAGAATTGCAAAACACAAATATGCTGTGTTCTGATTTTGCAGTAAGGGGCCACCGCAAAAATTAAACCACTACACAAACATTTTGCAATTTACAGCATTCTTCAACAACTTTGCAAGCCTGCCTACCTGCCAATATGCAAAGGCCAGGTAATGGCCCCTTGCTCCCCTCCATCAGGTTCCTCCAGCCAGCTCTATCAAGGGCAATAGTCTCTGCTTCTCTTAGAGTAAGCCCCGTGTCACTCTGGATCTGGTCACTTTGCAAGCTTTGTATGTAATTTGGTTGCACCTGCCAAATTTTGTCAAAACCTGTACTTATTTTAGATAGCTTGATGACATCTTTGGTCTAAATTAGATATGTAAATTTTGCAGATATGTTAAAATTTGATAGAAATGTACTTGTACAGGCTCAGTGTACTTGATCTTGTAGTTCCTCACACATTAATGAGCAGCAATGGCCAGCCTACCTCAAATTGCATAAATATATTTGTATCAGTAATTCATGACATCAATGGGCTAGTCTGCCACAATGATGCCATTGCGAAGTGCCTTATAGACCACTATCCTTTATTTGGATTGGTTCAGTATGTACTTGATTTTGAATGATAAAAAAAAGATATCTCAAAGTTTTTGCTGCCTAATGTGATCAACAGGATCAATACTTTGTATTGTATGAAGATATTTTGTTTCTGTCTTGTGCTATAGTCTATGTAAATTGTATTGGAAACTGCAATTTTACCATTCTTGCAATGATAGTTAACTCTAGTTGTGTATTATAGGTTAGAATCAATGGCATTTTGTAGATGATGATCAAGAGTGGGATTTTATTACATTGTACAAATGTACTTCTTTTTCTGCAGCTCAGTCATGGATTTTTGGCCAATGTTTTATTGACAATGTATTGCAACATGTATTGCAATAATGTAAAGTGTGATATTTAATTATGTTTCTGGCATTTTAGATTTACTATATGTAAGACTTGCAATCAAATGTAAGATATAGATATTACAACATGAATATCATTTTCAATTAAGGAATTGTAAATGTTTCTCATTGATTATGCGTAAAATGTGTCACTACTTTTCGGATCCATAGAAAAGGCTTATCAGAAAAGTAGTGACACATTTGAAAGCGGCCGATTCGGCGCGCTGCTGACCAAGACGCTGGCGGCCACTCGGCCTATGAATACACAGGGAGCGATCGCAAGTAGCAAGTAGTGGTGGTACGACTCGCGCAGGGGCTGGTTGACGCGCAAAATACCCCGGCACACTAGGTAAGTCTGTTAGGAATCCAGCGACGTGCAGAGTTCCGACTCGAAGTGTTCCGGCACTGAGGATCGCATGTTTGTGGCTAATGTAAAAGACTGCAAGCAAGAGAGAGGCCCTACAACAGTCGCCGCGGGTAGGAACAGGGGGGTCTATCAGGTTAAAGTAAACGTTCGTAACTTATTACTCTGCCGGATAACCTGCCAAGACCGGTACCACGTAAAATAAGGACAAAAGCTAGTAATATGGCAATCATGACTATTGACAGTCATATCGTCTTTAATATTGACACAAAGCACAGGATTCCTTTGAATCCATCCATGAATTGTGAACTAGTACTACCGGTATTACTAGTGTACAGTAGCTCATGCAGTTGAGAGGTCATATGTGTTCAATCCCGGGTTATGTACTACTACACTACTAGTATTGAAAATATGCGCTGTTAAAAGGATGATCCTGTCAAGAACAGAAAATTTTGCACTGTTGACAGGGTCATCGTGTCAATTATGAGAGTTGGCATTCTTGTTCAAGTTTATACTGACCTAAATTCCTTTCATTACTAGTAAGGGTAAAACATCAGGACTTGTTCAGGATTCAAACACATGGCCTCTAGATTCAACACAAGGCCACTGGTGCCACTTTACATACGTAACAGTACTCTCGTGTGCTATCCTCATGCCTGGTTGCCATCCTACTACTTCCTGCTACTACACCTAGACTAGAGTGTAATTTTTAGCAATGTTTATTTTAACTACTACTACTACACTAGGGTCAGTATGAGGGCCCTGTTAAACAAATAGGATGACACCAGGATAATGTGCATCTAATAGTATATAATAGGAACTTCCTTGTGCTAACCTTCTGTATTGTCCTTTTTTCAGACAACCATGGGTAATTTTCCAGGCCATGCTACACCAGGCAGCATCTTCTTGTTCTTCGCCATTTGGTGGACCATCAGGTATTCCGTGATGTGGGCCAGTCGGATGGGAGGCCGAAAGACCAGCTCTGCTGTCTGCTGGAAGAACGCCCCTCTCCTGTGTCGCTTCCTGAGCAGGGTTCCGATGGAAGGACTGTGCAAGATCTTATTCCCATTAACAGGTAACAGAGGATAAGTTATGCATCGTCAGTTATTCAGTAAAGGCAGTTTTTGTGTGTGGTTATTGGTGCCAAAACTAGGCGCCAAAAATGTTCTCTTCTTTTACATATTTTTGTCATTCTCGCAGATTCCGTGTGCATATCTCTTTTTTGATGGGGATCCCTGCAAGGGACAAGAATTTTTCGAGCTGATCGACCTTTTCTAGCTCCATGATCTGTCACTTAGTGGTGAAACGTTGTACAATCGGTTTTCCAACATGTTCTACTCATGATAATTTATAAATATTTCCTGGTGCTGTAGAAAAAAGTGCATGAATTTTATAAACACACCCACTAAGCCTTAGGTTCCGTTCAATGATGACAACAGGATTGTATTGTACATTGGATCACTAGATATCGCCAAAGTCTAAAAAATTATTTAAAAAAAGATAATCCTTACCTCCGACCCTAAAAAAAGGACTGAAACAGGAAACACAACTTTTTCCCTAGGCCATACCTCCTTGGTTATATTCATTATATCCACTTGACCAGCCTGTCTGTGTTGCAGGTCTGTTGGGTGAGCAGATGGCCGCCCACTGGACACTCATTGACCCAGTCACCGGTCAGTTCCACATGCTGGGAAACTGGCAGCACACCACCATGTACCTTTTCTTCGCCCTCAGCGGCTTCTTCGACGTCCTCATTGCCCTGAAGGCGCCCGTACCCAGCGGGATAGACCACCTCTCCATGTCCCTGGCGTATGCGGTGGAAGGGGTGCTATTTTTCTACCACCTACACGGGCGCGCTGACCTGGACGTCCGTCTGCACAAGCTGTTGCTGCTGGCCGTGGCGCCGTGTGTGACGGTCAGTAGCCTGGAGGCCTGGAGGCCTAACACCTTACTCCTGCCCATGGTCAGGGCAGCATTCACACTGGTACAAGGGACCTGGTTCTGGCAGGTGAGCTAGCTAGTGTTACCAGCTGGTTTGTAGCGTGGCTAGCCTGTAGCGTGGTTAGCTTGTAGTGTGGCTAGGTTGTAGTGGCTAACTTGTAGTGTGGCTAGGTTGTAGTGGCTAACTTGTAGCTAGTACCCAAGGCAAGCTTTTAGTGTGACTAGCTTGTAGTCACTGTGTGGCTAGCGCTATAGCTTGTAGCTTGGCTAGCTTGTAGCGTGGCTGTTTTGTAGTCTTATAGCTGTCTTGTATCATTGCTATCTTGTAGCATGGCTAGTTTGTAGTGTGGCTATCTTGCACTTTTTAGTTGGTAGCGTGGCTAGCTTGTAGCATGACTAGCTTTGTAGCATCTCTGGTGCTTATAGCTTGTAGTGTTGCTAGATTTAGCATGCCTAGCTTGTAGCGTGGCGAGTTTGTAGCATGCCTAGCTTGTATGGCTAGCTTGTAGTGTGGCTAGCTCTAGTCCTAACATAGCTGTATATATATATATATATATATATATATATATATATATATATATATATATATATATATATATATATATATATATATATATATCCTATTAAACATGATGTATTATATTATCTGTTCCTGTAGGTTGGGTGGATTTTGTATCCTCCCTTTCCTGGCCATGAGTGGGACCTGGAGAGTCATGAAAACATGATGTTTGTCTCCACGGCTTTCTGTTGGCACATACTGGGCATCCTGCTCTTCATGTGTGTTGTCTACACAGTGGTTTATCACATCTACCAAGCCAAGGAGAAGCAGAGAGGTACCGAGCTGGAGCTGGGACCGCTGTCTTCTCACATGTTACAGGCACACTCTGACTCAGAACTGGACTGATGAAAGTCTTTTCAATCCGTACAACATCAGATGAGCAATATCAAAAATTCTGTCCGAGTGATGCAAGGATCACAAAGTGTTAAAACTATTTGCTAGAAGTGCTCCATGCATTCCGTCTAGCTGTAGTTTCATATGTTTCATATGCATTTAAAAATTTAGAAACCTATTACATGGACAAAGTGCACAAACTCTTATGCATTAAGTAAATTTAAATCTTCAACTAATGAATTAGATGCTGCGGTGAAAAAAAAATAGGTGAAACGCTGGAGATGGATACAGCACCCATGAGACAACACTCAAGGCAAAGGGTAAACCCACCAAACAATCAAGAAGAATGGTTTGATTTGGACTGTATACAGGCAGAAAATGTTCTAAGTAAAAACCTCCATAAATACAGGCGGGATCAATGTGAGAACAAATGAAATATTTGAAAACAGGCTAAGTTAGAATATAAAGCACTGTTGCACTATTGAGGGCGAAAAGGAGAACACATAGGGCAAATTTGAGAACTAAATTAAGAACTGTACAGAGGGATCCTAAGGATTTCTGGAGGTTAGTTAAAGGAAGGAAAGTAAATAATATGGGTAACATAGGTGCACAAGAGTTTGCAAACTATTTTGAGGGGCTGTACAATGAAAGTGGAGAGGACCATACAGTGGAGGAAAACAGCACTATGACTGAACTTCTTGAGAACATGTTAGCCCACACACTGTAACCACTGCATATTATCGATGTTACTAGTGTGCACTTATGTACTTGTACTTTATGCCTTATGAACAACAATAAAGTTAACAAAAAATGTTATCCCACACAGGCCAGTCCATTGAGGAGGAAATATTAGCGTTAAGAACTTAAAAACAGGTAAAGCATCGGGTATTGATAAGCTCCAACCAGAGTTCTTTAAAGAGAGCATATCAGTCTTACTGCCATACTTGAAAACCTTGTTTAACACATGCTATAATTTAGGTGTCATACCACGTCAATTAAATCTGATATGAAGGATGAGGTGGAAAACCTCATTTGATCGTATTCTCCACCCAATGACAGCCAGCAAAAGCTGTTCTAACGTTCCCTCTAACTTATGCCGTTGAGGTCCTGATTTGATTAGGTCATGTTAAATGGTGTTCACCTTCACTTACATGTAACTGCTAAATACTGTATAAAATACGGTATGAAATCCCTATTACCTTTATCAACTTGCTACAAGCAGTACGCCCGTCTATCTAAATTAACCGCTATGTGGGGGAGTTGAGCTGGAGGGAGTTTTTAAAACATCAAACCCCATAATAGAAAACGTAGTGCCTTAAACATTGTAGTTGAGCAGGCAGTAGTTCTCTACTACTTAGGTTTTATTTCAACAATGTAACGTTACGTACCAGTAGACTTCGGGCTTTGGGCACGATTTTGCAAATTAAGTTGACAATTACATTTATATAAGAGATACATGAGTGATACACTCACGTAAGACAACGTCACTGTTGTACCCACACAACGGTCTGGTGGCGAAAGCCCACCAGAGCCAACATGTGCATCCCCGAGAAAATTTTGTCTCAGTACCAGATGAGACAGACCGTTCAGCTGCTAAGGATCACGATGCTAGTTATTTTAAAAGTAGGTAAATAGCACCGTACGTGCTGGACTTAGTGATAGTTAGCCAGGCGGGTGTTAAAAACGTATGGTGTGCAGCCCTCGGAGACCTAGCCTGACTAAATCTGCGCTGCTAGCGGCCGGCCCGGACCGGCCGCTATGAGCGCAGATTTAGTCAGGCTATCGGAGACCGGAGACCAGCAAACTTGGATCTATTACATCAAGATCAATGGGTTAGGTAACCTAAACTATTGATGTTGGTGTATCTTAGCTACATGGTCATTGTAATTTGTTCGAATGAAAGGTACTCGAGTTACATTGTCTAAACAGTACTTGTGCCAATGACATTTCATACTACGCAGTTTTTGGTACAGGTGGCACAATTCGGATTACTTAATATAGACTACTGTTGGTTGTTGGTTAAGTGCTGAAGTCAGTGGACATTGAGAAGTTGGAGACTCCGTCTGAACTACCGTACACTTCGTCAAGGAGTAGCAGCTTAGTAAGGTAAGTCCCATTTTCTTCCTTGTTCATACCTAGTCAACTGCCCCTCCCTCCTCCCTCACAAAGTTGACAATGTCGACAGCTATGGTTAGCCTGGTACCCAGTTTACCGTGGTTGTGGCGGGTTCTCTTCGGGGCCGCAGGAGCTCTTCCATGCCCCACTCAGCTAGGTTCCCCGTAGGTTTTGCACGACGGAAGTATCAACTCCAGGCGTGCAAAACCTACAGGCGAAACACTCCTACCGGGCTGTCGGTTGAGCTGGACGGGCGGAAATATTAGAGCCCTGAAGACAGGCTAACCTCTGACTTATTTTTTTTTCGTTATTCTTGTTTCAGTCACTCATGGGGAATTTTCCAGGCCATGCCATCCCAGGCAGCTTCTTCCTCTTCTTTGGCCTGTGGTGGACCATCAGGTATTCCGTCATGTGGGCTCGTCGGATGGGAGGCCGGAATACAGGCTCTGCTGCTGAGGTGTGTTGCAACAACGGTCCAGGTCGGTTCTTGAAGAGAGTTCCTGTGGAGGGACTGTGCAAAACTATGTTTGGAATAGCAGGTAACGTTTCACGTTTCACGATTGACCACTTGGGGCGAAGACCATTTGTGATATGATTTCAACATCAGTACAATAGTTTGACATGAGGTACTAGAATTCAGTGTAGTTGTACGAGCTAGTAGTTAGTTACATGGTTACCCAGGTATACCTGCGTTATGCTGAACACAATTTCCGATCAAACTTGTGTTGCAGGAATAGTGGAGGAACAACTTGTGGCACACTGGACACTCATTGACCCAAGAACGCAACAGTTCCACGAGTTAGACATCTGGCAACACAACACCATGTATCTCTTCTTTGCCCTCAACGGAATCTTCGATATTCTGATTGCCATGAGAGCACCTGTGCCGAGTGGAATAGACTACGTCTCCTTGTCTCTGGCGTACTCAGTTGAAGGACTGTTGTTCTTCTACCACCTGCACGGCCGCATAGGCCTGGACGTCCGTCTGCACAGGCTGTTAGTGCTGGCGGCCGGTCTGTGTGCGGCTGTGAGCGGTCTGGAGGCCTGGAAGCCTGGCACGTTACTACTACCCATGGTCAGGACAGCATGTACTCTTCTACAGGGCACCTGGTTCTGGCAGGTCAGACAGCTTTTTTAGACTTTGGCGATCTCTAGTGATCCAACTTATAAAATACAGTTTAACAAAGTAAAACTTGCATGAAGACACTTATATTTTTACTGTCAATATTGGAAACCTACTGTACAATGTTTCATTACTAATAAGGTGTCGGATCGTGGAGGTAGAAAAGATCCACCAGCTCGAAGAATATACATCCCTTGCAGGGGACACACAAAAAAAGGCTAGGGTCGGTCTGGAAACAGGAAACAACATTTTCCCCCATATTTCTTACTTCTATTCTTATTCTACGCAACACTCGGGAAAGTGGCTGAATTGCACGTGTGTGAATACCTCGATGTTTCAAACTGATGTATTTTATTTATGTTTTTTTAGTAAAACCCAACTTTTATGTTTTTTTTAATAACGTACGACAGTGCATAACACAATAATCATAAATAAATATATTGGCTCTTCCATATTCCCTTTTATCTATGTCATGATGCTAGTATTTTGATTCTTGTAACGTTACTGTATTTGAATTCTTGAATAAAAGAGTTTTTTTAAGAATTATATTATCTGTTCCTGTAGGTTGGGTGGATTTTGTATCCTCCCTTTCCTGGCCATGAGTGGGACCTGGAGAGCCATGAAAACATGATGTTTGTCTCCATGGCTTTCTGTTGGCACATACTGGGCATCCTGCTCTTCATGTCTGTTGTCTACACAGTGGTTTATCACATCTACCAAGCCAAGGAGAAGCAGAGAGGTACCGAGCTGGAGCTGGGACCGCTGTCTTCTCACATGTTACAGGCACACTCCGACTCTGAACTGGACTAACAGATGTGTTTACAGGTTCAGTTACTTGATATGATAGATAACTACAAATGAAGATCAAAGAAGAACCCTTAAATGGCGAAGGTGACAAATTCTGGTGATGATGAGACATGCAGCTTCAGGATTAGTCGCAAGAACCATTGTCAATGAGTCGCACGTAACGTATACATTTTTTGACAGTTTGTCTTATTTGACAATATATATTGTGTCAACCGATGTCTGAATAGCTTCCCAAAAGATGTGTATTGGTGTGGGAATTGTGTGTATTGGTGCATGGTATGGGAAGTGTATTGGTGTGTGAAGTGTGATTATCAGATGTGTGGAAATGTCATTATTAGAAGTGTATTGCCGTGTGTGGGAAGTGTGATTATAAGTTTTCATGTCACACACATCAGTGAAGGTTCGATGATGATTGATGTTCTAGCTGTATTAAATATCTTTCAAGTGTAAAATTCATCGAAATCGACGACAAAGTAATTACTACTGGTACCTAATTATATTTGTGCTTTCAGTTAGTTTTATTTTGTTATCAGCTTCGAGATACAGCAAGCATCGGAAGGCGTCGCCTAGATAAGAAAACTGCAAAAACAATCTCCAAGCAGATGTTGTAAGGAAAGACGTATCCGACCAGTGCATCATTTTTCAAACACTGAACCTTCCGACCATTCTTCCAAGTTTTATTTGCTTGCAACCAGCACTTACTTATTCATAGACATATTTCATGATTTCTTAACCCTTGTCCTGCTGTGCGCAACATATGTCGCGCGGCACATACAGTACCATCTATATAGCACCCTGTATAGGTATGATTTGGGGGTATTTCTCGTGCAACGCATCACACCGCAGCGAAACGCAACGAATGCGGAAGTAACTATGCCACTGCAGGGCAAAAAAAATTGCGGGTCTATGATCTAATTAAGACATGATATTATTGAAAAATATTGTGCCAGGAATGCCAGCAGGACAAGGGTTAATAAACTGAAACCAGGATGTTGAGTGTTTTACTTCGCAAGTCTCAAGTAGCGCCTAATCAAGTAGCGCTACTTTTACTGCATGAGAACAAAAATAGAATTCTTGATATGTGGCAACATACTAGTTAGAATATCGTAAAGGCGTGTTCACATTGTTTCAGGATCCTTGTGTTTATTTTTCCCAGAATCTCCTGTAAAGAGTTATTATATCATTTTTCTGTCAAGCTCATGACATATTTTCTTGCTGGTTTAACTGATTGGAATATTTATATTCCAATACATATTGCTTTTTCTCATGTTTCTTCTTCGTCATTGTCGTCTGCCATTTCTTTAAACGGATTCAATTTCTTCATTTTGGGGCTAAATAACTTGAAATTTGGTGTTGAAGTACAGTGGCCAAATACCCCCAGGCGTTTTTTTTCTTCATTTTTGTGATAGCGTTATAGAAAATGTACTATAGCAGTGTGTTACCGTATTTGGGCATGACTCATCAGAAAAACATGCAGAGCGAGCAACCAATAGGCATGCAGGTTTCCTCTATTCTTCTTGCTGATTGGCTGTTGGGATATGATTTGATTAACGTCCTGCGGAAAAATGCGGGACGTCCTGCAGAATTTCAAAGCACTTTCGTAGAACTGTCCACTGGTAACGGGAAACGCCACTGCTTGTGTTAGCCGGGTTGATAGTTACGTTACATCAAGGAGGTTCAAAAGCGAACCTGATAAAGAAGGAAATCTCCTAGATAGGCGAGGTTGACGTACGGAGTTGCGGAAGAGAAGGGGGCTTATACATACATGACTTATATAATACACGAATCTGTTCATTACAAATGTATGCCTCAATACATCCAAATCCAAGATAGCTATATTTACAAATTGTACGATTTTTTTTACGATCAGAATTGTCCGGGATCTCTGGGCACACATTACGAAACGCCCCCTCCCACCCGAGTGCTCCACTGCGGGATATTGCGGGACGTCTCGCGGAATAACGCGGCCGCGGTACGTCCCGCAGAACTTGATGCGTATTTCGTGGCCTGTACTGTACATGTAACTTTTATGTCAAGCTTTCATGCTTCAGCATTGGAAGGCGGGCATAAACGCTTTTATCTAGAAAATCAACAGTTTGCATTATGCAATTAAAATAGCTATCCAACTGTTGTCACTTCATACTATAGTTATATCAATGTAAAGAATTGTTTTCCCTGTATTTCTCCTTCTTTCCCAGCCATGTCGTGAAATGTGGTGAAGTCATGCTGAATTTGCTCCAAAGCAAGATCAAGCAAATGTCGGCCTTTCTAGTTAAAAAGAAGTTATAACAGACAACAAACAGAGACAGTCTGAGAATTTTATTTTTCATCCTTTACGCTTTCTCATCCTTTAAACAGAGCTCATTTGCACTCGCTACTCCCGAAAAAATCGGGGTAAAGGAGCCTCCTCGGATGGCACCAAGGCTATCTGATGTTGACGGATTGAAAAGACTTTCATCAGTCCAGTTCTGAGTCGGAGTGTGTCTGTAACATGTGAGAAGACAGCGGTCCCAGCTCCAGCTCGGTACCTCTCTGCTTCTCCTTGGCTTGGTAGATGTGATAAACCACTGTGTAGACAACACACATGAAGAGCAGGATGCCCAGTATGTGCCAACAGAAAGCCATGGAGACAAACATCATGTTTTCATGGCTCTCCAGGTCCCACTCATGGCCAGGAAAGGGAGGAAACAGGATAAATCCAGCCTGTGGAAATAAAGATCCGTTATCTAAACGTGAAAAAAAACATTATGTAATGAGTGTGAAGAGAACTACGTAAATCCACGTTTTCCATCATGGTTCACACCTTTCTAGCTTTCTGGACCATTGCAACATTTGAGTTACGGCTTTCCAACAACGAATAAGTGCTTGCAAAGCATATTTTGAAACTCAACAGAACTCAAATCATAGGTGATTTTGTGTGATTTCTTCATACTTTGATCTCATAACCCTTTGAGTGTGAAGACAGTTAAAATTTGCAAGACAACCGTCCCTCACTTTTCACGCTCAGTTATCTAAGTATTCATACCTTATCAATTATTATTACTTTTGGATATCCCAGTTTATCTTTCAGTTATTTTACACTAACCTCTCCGGTTCACTTTTAAGTTTATCTCATTTGATTTTGTTTACTAGTATCTTTTGTCTATTACTGACTAATTGTAAAGGTTTTGTTCTTTGGTTTTATTTGATCGTGTAGCGGACTTCAGGACGAATAGTGTTAAATCAATTAACGCTAATCAAGATACGTACAACCAAAACAAACAAACAAACAAACAAACAAGCAAACAAACAAACCTGCCACAGCCAGGTCCCCTGCAGCATAGCTCCTGCAGCTCTGAGCGCGGGTAGATACACGGTCCGAGGGTTCCAGGTCTCCAGCCCGGTCACGACCACGCATGGGACGATAACCAGGATCAACAGTTGATGTACGTGTACGTCCAAGTCAGTACGGCCATGCAGGTGATAGAAGAACAACAACCCTTCCACTGCGCAGGCTAGTGACAAAGTCGCGTGGTCTATTCCACTCGGTACAGGCGCCCTTAGAGCGATCAGGACATCACAAAATCCGTTCAGGAGGAAGAAGCCGTGCATGGTGGTGTGCTGCCAGTTTTCCAGAATGTGGAACTGTCCGGTGTTTGGATCAATCAGGATCCAGTGGGCCACCAACTGCTCAAAGATGATACCTGCAATAATCATAAAGTACTAGTATTACATGCATCGTGAAAGTTCATCTGTGTTGGTATCTACATGCTGAAAATTAAAACTTTGGTCCAGTGTTGACGTCACACTTCAAAGACGTCACGTGACAAGTCTCACTGGGTCAGTCTACTGAGGAAGACCAGAGTGACTGGTCAAAAGCGTTGGGTGAGCAATCTCCGTTTTTGTTGGATAAAAACTTTCACCTCACCTCACCTCACCTCACCGGTCCCATAGCAGTCTGTCCTTTCAAAATCATAAAATATATTGTGCATCTAACTAACAAAGGCCACACAAACCCATTCCTAAATGAGGAAGCATCATATTTTTGATATATGTAGATGTCGGCATTTTAGGTGATACATTTACATTATGCAAATTAGGAAATTTCTATAATTCGTCGAACTTTCAAGCTTGTTCTCGTTGTTTTACGCCTGTTTTGTAACATTTAGTAGGAATTACTGGCATTCTAGCCATGAGAAGAATCATTTAAGAGGTACAATAATGTTCCCAAAGGCCAAAGCAGGCATTAACATTGACAATGAACCGAGTCCCCATATCTGTTTAGAGATACCAAACTCGGAAACAGAGAACCTAGCTTATTGCCTTCCATCAAGAACGTCCTTGTTCGATATACGGAACATGGTGGAGCATAACCAGTATTTATCTCCAAGCAGATCTTACGGTGGTCGCAAGACTATCAAATTGGCCAGGCAGTATCCAACCTTTGATGACTTTCTTAACTTTCGTTCACAGATTCACAATTATGAAACTCGTCAACGTTCCCATTTTCAAATTCCCTTACTAAGAACATCTTTTGCCCAAATGTCAGTCAAATACAAATGTGTCACCCTATGGAATGAACTACCACCAGCCCTAAAAAATTCTACCTCCTTTTTCCTGGCGCCGTTCAAACGAGCTCTGAAAAACCATCTGATAAACCATCCAAGCCCCTTGCAGTAATCTCATATAGTGTTCTTTCTCATTTTATCTGATACCAATTATTATTGTTATCATTGTAGCATCATATTTATACACCACCCTACTTCTTTGTCATTAATTTATTACCTCCATGAAATGTGTCATGGAGGTTATATTTTCAGTTGCGTTTATCTGTCCGTCCGTCCGTCCGTCCGTCTGTCTGTTGGTCAACAAGATAACTCAAGAACGCCTGGATGGATTGGTTTCATACTTGGTGTGTTGGTAGGGTGTGACGAAAACTGGAAATGATGAGATTTTTGTCCCCCTAGTGGCTTACCTTGGTACTGCAGCGCAACTTCCGGTTTTGATATCTCGCGATCTGGACATGCTAGGGTCATGAAATTTTGATGGAAGGTAGCTCTCGTGCTTGGGAAGAAGTCATATGAGTTTGGGCCCCCTAGCGGCTTGTTCTGGAACTGCAGGGCACTTTCTGGCGAAATGTTTAAAAGCCAATAAGTCCAGACAGGAACAACATATTTTCATTATTTTTGGTGTGTAGGTAGCTGAGAGAGAGATGTACATAATTAAATTTAAATTATGCAAATGAGGACTTTATTTGCATAATTAATGATGAAATTCTACAATTACAGTGTTTTACATTATACTATGTAACCTATGGCAGGCGGAACTTCAACAGATACTAATTATGCAAATGATGACCTAATTTGCATAATTAATGTGAAAATTCTATAATTTCGTAATGGTGAATGATGAGAATGTCATACTTGGGACATCTGTAAGTTAATCAAAAGTTAACATACATCACGATGCATATATCATGTTAATGCAGAGGTCATTTGAACAATTAAAGAAGAAATTTACATTTACATATCAAGATCATATTTCATGGAGGTATGAGGTCTCGGAATTCTAGTTACGTATTTGTTTGATCATTCTTATGCATTATTTTCCATGTACATGATTTAATCTAAATCATCGATTACATTCTTCTTGTTAAATTTATGGGGGAAAGGGCCTCGTACAAGCACTCCATGCTTCTGCCCTCCTCCTGCACCTATTTTAACTTCATTCTTGTATTATTACCTCCATGAAATGTGTCATGGAGGTTATTACCTCCATGAAATGTGTCATGGAGGTTATATTTTCAGTTGCGTTTATCCGTCCGTCCTTCTGTCTGTCTGTTGGTCAACAAGATAACTCAAGAACGCCTGGATGGATTGGTTTCATACTTGGTGTGTTGGTAGGGTGTGACAAAAACTGGAAATGATGAGATTTTGGTCCCCCTAGTGGCTTCCCTTGGTACTGCAGCGCAACTTCCGGTTTTGATATCTCGCGATCTGGACATGCTAGGGTCATGAAATTTTGATGGAAGGTAGCTCTCGTGCTTGGGAAGAAGTCATATGAGTTTGGGCCCCCTAGCGGCTTGTTCTCGAACTGCAGGGCCCTTTCTGGCGAAATGTTTAAAAGCCAATAAGTCCAGACAGGAACAACATATTTTCATTATTTTTGGTGTGTAGGTAGCTGAGAGAGAGATGTACATAATTAAATGCAAATTATGCAAATGAGGACTTTATTTGCATAATTAATTAGGAAATTCTATAATTACAGTGTTTTACATTATCTCGCGATCTGGACATGCTAGGGTCATGAAATTTTGATGGAAGGTAGCTCTCGTGCTTGGAAAGAAGTCATATAAGTTTGGGCCCCCTAGCGGCTTGTTCTGGAACTGCAGGGCACTTTCTGGCGAAATGTTTAAAAGCCAATAAGTCCAGACAGGAACAACATATTTTCATTATTTTTGGTGTGTAGGTAGCTGAGAGAGAGATGTACATAATTAAATGCAAATTATGCAAATGAGGACTTTATTTGCATAATTAATGAGGAAATTCTATAATTACAGTGTTTTACATTATCTCGCGATCTGG
>NW_017804254.1:1543505-1569340 GCF_001625305.1 Branchiostoma belcheri | reverse complement strand
GCTATTTTGCAGTTGATTCTGAACCTAATTTTTTTTTTTTTTGCAAATCNGAAAAAATGGACAAGGCGAATCCGGGAAACACAATTAAATTGGTGTGGTCTTAGAATGGGGCGAAAATTGGGGAAACTCGACTAACTATAACAGACAAGAAATCAAATTGCTACAATATTAGTATCTAAGCTACATTTACTGAATGTCTAAAATTTTAAATTCTGAAGTTTGAAATAAGTGATCTGTAATGTTTATTGCAAATGAATGGATTTTGTAATAGGACTTTCCAAATTATAATGAAAATCTGATGATGTAGATGGAATGACCCATATTTCTAACAACAATCACTACCAATTCAAAAACAAGTTGTGTTTAGACTATATATATTTCATGAAGATACATAAAGTCATTAATAAAAACAATTAATAATCTGATGTACAATATACAGGCATGACAACCATAAATTAATCCATATTTGAAGGTTTGATACAATTTTAACTGTTTTCAGACCAGGAACATACAATATGTCATACAGTATGCATCCCACTTGCCATAATCCATATTCTCTTTTCCACATTTACAGTAATGGACACTTGTGACTACAATTTCCATTTTCCCAACTGTACCTATACATGCTATTGCCACATTATACATGTAGTTACACCAAGAACATGCACACATTTGGACATGTGCTACACCATAGAAATAACCAGCCCAGTGTACCATGTTTAAACCAATTAACTAACCAACCAATCACAGATCTTCCTCCATCTAACTACACTATACCTTCTCATCTATCTATCACAGTCCATGGAAACCCTGTAACTGTAGGGGCAAATTGTAGTTTTGTTTCTTTTAAGCCCGTACACAGAGCAGCATGCAGGTCATGTTTACTGAACATTATTTTTCTACTGAAAGTTTAATGGATTTTACCCCACCTAGCTAAAGACATGGTCACTTGTCATGATGGCTCTTTTGTAGTTTTTACACCAGAAAAACAAAAAAAAACAAAAAAACAATAACAATGTTACCACAAATAATGCAAGAACACCACTTGTATGGCAACACTGAACTACTATTTAGTATTCTGTGTGTTTTCTATCAAAAGTAAGGAACTGTGGTGGATATTTCCCACCAAGATGTCAGGTACAAAATCAAGGCATCTGCTGGTTTCTCTCTGGAAGAAATCCTGGGATAATGGTGAAGCTGTACCAACATAACCTTCTATTAACAACAGACAACAGGCAAGTTTAAAGTTAAAACTTTTGATCCAACACAAAAACATTCTCTTACCTAGGGCTTTCAACCAGTCACACTTCAAAGAAGCCATGTGACAAGCCTCACTGGGTCAGTCTACTGAGGAAGACCAGAGTGACTGGTCGAAAGCTCTAGGTGAAAAAACTTCTTTGTGTTGGAATAAAAGTTTTAACTTTAAACAATAAC
Source organism: Branchiostoma belcheri (assembly GCF_001625305.1). Classification (NCBI taxonomy): domain Eukaryota; kingdom Metazoa; phylum Chordata; class Leptocardii; order Amphioxiformes; family Branchiostomatidae; genus Branchiostoma; species Branchiostoma belcheri. The sequence continues at coordinate 1,567,906 of NW_017804254.1, read as the reverse complement.
ATTGTAACTACAAACACATCGATAGATGAACTTTCATGATAGACAGCTGTCTAGTCTGTATAACATTGTATTCACTGGAAATTCTACAGGGAAGACAACGACTCATATACTTGATGTGTCCAGGCATCTGTGCTACTACCAGGAGCGATAGGCTGCCAAGTTTCTGTTGGAAATGTGCATGTGCGAAGTAGGGCTGCGTACCTAAATGTAACATCAGGTACAGGTACAGAGGTTTAGGTACAGGTCCTGTACCTGTACCTGTACCTGTACCTGAACAATTTGACAAATTATGTTCTTCTGAACTCGCTCAATAACATTAAGAACAGTAATACAGAATATTGAGATAAAACGGACAGAACTAAGCGTCTTATGCCATTCAAACAAAACAGAACCATGTGGACTGTCTCTTGCTCCCTACAATACTTGAAAGAACTGTTGCATACATGTATTATGTTATGCTCCTTTTAGATGTCACTTTGGTCACTTCTGTGTCATATCGATGTCCGGTACTTAGTGATTCAGTATTTTGGACCTGTACCTAATTGACTTTTGCGGTACTGTACTTGTACACAGAACCGGTACGCAGCCCTATCGGTAGTATGAAGCTGCAGGTGAGGACAGCTCGCACAAAGGTGGAGCATACAGCACATTTAGTGTATGATTCTTGGGAACTCTCTTTCAGTGAACCAAGTACACAATGTACTGATGTCGAAGCAACAGAATTCTCAACAGAAAGTTGGTGGCCTATCTCCTGTGCTACCATTATATGAGGCTAGTTTCCACATATGTGCTCCACAACCTACATTGTACTACATGTGTTCAGCTGGTGTGCAACTACTATTACACACTTTAAACACAAACCAGCTGTGTGCAAGAGAAGGAGTACGTGTACCTAGAATTCCATCCCTACTAGTCATGTACAAATGTACACTGTAGACATTCTTTTAGGCAATACCATTGCAATGCCTTTCTCCAACATGTGTTTGGTATTACATCTTGAGAAGCTATAGATTTACATGATTAGCATGCCTACCAGCAGTCCTGCCGTTTTATTTTCTTGTGAGAGACAATTGATTGTTACCAGACAAAGTATTCTAATTTGTGAAGGCAGACTGTGCAAACAAGTTGTACAGACTATAGTTGATGAAAGTCACATGTTTAACTATAACTGGATGATTTGTGTTTTACAGTTCTTCATTTTTAACCTGAGCTCCAGTGACTCGACTTGTCTGTTTTGCTGTCTGTCTCCGTTCCTGCGTGGGCTGGCATCGCGGTCCGACGGGGAGAAGAGGCTACGGAACTTGGTCAGGGGCGACAGTTTGATGAAGTCTGTGTTCTCTGCTGAAGCGTTGGGCTCTGCAATGCTGTTCACGGCAACAGGCTCCTCTACCCCGAGTTTACCTGGAGTTTCACTGTCAGTCGCCAGGGGGCTTGTTGACTCGGACTGAGGTACTGCGGTGATGGCAAGATTCTGCTCTTCTGTTGAGCCCCTGTCTCCTTGTATCTCCTCTTCCTCCCCAGTCTGGCTCAGTTCTTCGGCTTCTTCTTTACTCTCTCCATCCACAACTCTGTCATCTTCTGCTCCTGCTCCTGTTGGTGAAGAACTGAATTTTGAGTCAACTGATAAAGACAGTTCAAATATCTTTCTCGCTGGCTTGAAGAACTCCAGGATGGTGTTTTTCTTGCTGTCTTCCCTGTCCGGGGTCTTGCTGTCCGTAGCACCAGCGTCCGGCTGTTGTTGCTGTTTTTGAGGGGTACTTTGACACGACTGTGACTCGGGTGTCGGCAAGCCGTCTTCCACTTTGTTGCCATCCTGCTGCTGTGCACCGTTTTCTTCCTCTTGGGGTGCAACGACCTTAATGGCCACAGAGGTCATGGTCCTTATGTCTGTGTCCAGGTCTGAGGCTGTTTGAGGGGTTGTGTAGTCCTCCCCCTGTGTACCCTCCTCTCCCTTGCCGGCCATGATGTGGATCCGTGTGTGGCTGGAGGGCGGGCTGGAGGCCAGGATGCCACAACTCTCCAGCACGAGGTCGTCGGCCTCCGTCACGATCAGCTCCTGCAGGCTTTTCCGTTTGTTGTTGTTCTGGCCGCAGCTGGCGAGGATGGCCTCACAGTCGTCCAGGCTCAGGTTGTCGAAGGACTCCGTCTCCGAGCTGCTGTCCGACAGGGTGACCCGGACGCTCATGTTGGCGCCCTCGTCGTCTGCCTGTCCCGCCGACTCCTCGCCCTTCTGGAAGTACACGATGCCGCCGCCGGACTTCTTGGACAGGCTGACGCGGCGAGCGTGGGTGTGCGCCCGCACGCGGCGGATGGGGTTGAAGGAAGATATCTTGTTGCGGACGCTGCTGAGGATGAAGGACCTGGTGGTGGGCTGGGAGACGGTGGCGACCGTGGATATGGAATCTGCCGAGTGGTCCCGTGGAAAGCGGGTGCGGGCCCACGCGCTCAGGCGGGTCTGAGCCGAGATGCTGATGATTTCTTCGTGAGGTTTTGTTTGTCTCCTACAGAAATAAAATCATGGTCATGCGGTTTTCTGATAAAACTAGAAAGGTCACATTTGTGAACAAGTACACAAATACACATCAGTCTAAAAACTGCCCAAAGGACACAAATGATACAATGAAAAGTGATGTATGCCAAAAAGTGTTCAAGGGTTCTGTGGTCCAAGGTACCCCAATTCTTAATTTCAGGCCATTTTCAGAGCCCAAAATATATATAATCGTTTGTCAAACTCAATTTGCCAAAAAAAAAGCAACTGAAACTATGCTAAAAGCAAGTAACAAAAATATGAAAAAGTCATACATCTATACTGAATTTCAGGTCATTTAGCTCCAAAATGAAGTTGAATTCATTAAATATATTAATATTTTATAAATATGGAGTGAATGTGTGGGTATATTTTTTTTAATCAAAATAGAGGTAATATCTTAAATTGTTACGTTCCAGTGTAACTCACTTGTCCAACTTTCCTTCTGCAACCTGGATTTGATGCCCTTCTGCTTCACAAGCTGCACGGAAGGCATCGGCTATGGCTTGTAGCAAACCTTGGGGAAAACAACACCATCATCACACAGTAACTGAACTTTTCAAAAGAACCATATTGTAGATGGCAGGATGGCTACAGAGTTGCCAATAACACTGTGACAAAGTTTTACAGAAATTAAAAGCAGATCTCTTCAAATTCAGCATGTTTTGACTTGGCAGTGTTATGGTTAATGCTGATATTTTGAGTCAGAGTAACTAAGATGTTACCTATCAATTCAGGATATATCAGATTCAGACATTGAGTTCAATGAAAAACAATGCTGTAATGTACGATTTACTGATTCAAGAATAATCTAGGAGACTTGTCATGCATGGTCATATTCTTCATAGGTCATTGTACAATTTTGTAGAATATGTAGAATTTTACACTGATGCAACTGGCCACCAACAAGAATTCTTGTTCCAACACAAAAAGGTAAAAGTTCTCACCTAGAGTTTTCCACCAGTCACTCTGGTCTTCCTCAGTAGACTGACCCAGTAAGGCTTGTCACATGGCTTCTCTGTAGTGTAATGTCAACACTTCACATCAGGGCACATTTCCCTTCACTCAACCATGACATGTGGCCGACATTGTTTACCAGATACCTGTGTTGACGTCACACTTCAGAGAAGCCATGTGATAAGCCTCACTAGGCCAGTCTACTGAGGAAGACCAGAGTGACTGGTCTGAAGCTCTAGTTGAGAACAATGCTTTATGTTGTGGATGACCTACATGTATGTGACTGCACCCTTACCTTTAGATTGGTCATCCCCTCTGCCTATAGACCGTAACGTGTGGAAGTACCCCACCTCCCCACAGTACTGGTGGTGGACACGCATGCAGTAGTACCTGGACTTAAACACAGACGGCTCCGGACCTGACAAGGAGGAAGCAGGAAACAAAGGATAAGATGCTACACAAATGAATTGCGTAAAGCCTTTAAAACAATCATTCAGAGTAGCAAGGTACTTTTATGTCACCTGGTGTAGCCCAAAAAAGTACTGCACTGTTTATTCTTACTATACCAAATACTAGTACATTCATATGTATAATGAACAGGCTCTCTAACTCTGTTCTGCCCAATACCACAAGGTGTTGCTACAGCATAGGTTACCATGGTGACAGGCATCTGGTCCAGGTCACTGACTTTATTTGTTTGGAATGGAAGAAGGTGAAACTGAGCAAAAACAATATCAAGGTACACATAAGTATTTTTCTGATGTTGTTGGTGTCACAAGCACTTTGAGATATGAAGCTCACCTAGCTCGATCTTTTCTAGATCCTCCAAGTTGACCCGTTGGTAGTGTGTGACCTTCTCAGCTTCTTCGTCATAGCTGTAACAAATATCATTATTATTAAATACATGTACTAACATTACAAACTAGAAGATTCCCTTAAGTACAAAACATACATGTAAGTGAATATAGTATATATATAGTTCTACGTGTAAATCAAACCACAATCATTATCATGAGTGAAATTTGCTAAAAGATTTGAAAATCTTACTATGCGATGTAGTAGGCTCTCTGGGTGAGAAGCAAGATAACGTCCATGTCAGGCTGTGACAGGTCTCCATCTCTGCACAAGATATATACAGGTACATATATGTTATTACACTGTATATAACATGGGTGACAGACTAACAAACATTACAGTCAAGTACATGTTACAATGTACAGGGCATGTCACTAAGGTTTCATGCAAGTAGTGAAGTCATCCAGTTGGCTCAAGCTGGTCACATGTCCTTGTTTGTGACCCATCACCATAGCAACAACAGGTCACACCCATCACCCACCCCATCACCTTCCACCAGTCACTGCACAGCCTACCCTGCAGTACCAGATCCTCCTGACAGGGGGAGCAGCCTCTTGACCTGCCCCAGCAAGCTGCCTTGGTCATCTGCCTGTTCCTCCGCAGAGTCTTTACTGCTGGTGTCCTCCGATTGGTCACCTCCGAACATGACTTCCCCCAACGTCTCCTGTGATTGGCTGATGAGCTGCTGCATCTTGTCCGGTAACTTTGAGACTTGTTGGCGAAAATTCTGTGGTATCAAATCCTTCAGAGACTTGTTGACTGTCTGATACCCCAAGTTCAAAACATCCTCACACCCTACATTCTGTACCATTTGATTATTTTCTGCAACTATTGCATCAGCTTGACCTACACCACCACGGATATCGTCCTTGGTTTCCTGACCGTTCCTTTCTGACTTATCCTTGTCTTGCTGACTAGTCTCTTCTGTGACTGACTGACCTACAGTTTGTACATATTTCTGTAATCTCAAAGGAACTTCAGAAAACTGTTGCTTGATCATATCCTGAAGTTTCTGCAAGCTCTCGGGTGGTCTTAAACTTGACAGTGCGTCCTGGGATATTGTAGACAACAGTGATGTTTGAGTCAGTGCTGAAGAGCCAGGCTCAGTTTGTACTTTCCTCCCATCTTGTTCAGGCAGCTGGACCTTTGCTTTGTTTTCCTTCACAACCTCTAAGTCTGAAGCTAGATTGTTTAATGACCGTGACTTGGCTTTCGTGTCATTTGTGTTGAGGGTTCGCGTGGAAGGTAAGAGTCGTGACAAGTCCGCCCTCGCTTCCTCTTCCAGTGCCTGACTCAACCTTTCCTCCAACAGCTGCGACCTTTTCCACACATACAGCAAGAAATGATTGGATTATGGTAATTGTCACTTGGACCAATGGGGTGTGTCCTAACTATCACCTGGACCAATGGGGTGTGTCCTACTAAGCTGGGACATACATGTAAGTGAATTCACAATGTTTTCAGGCAATACTGAACTTGTTCACCTACATGTACACAACATGCAAATTTGGGGATTCATTTTAAACTGCTTAAAAGATCAGTAACTGTAACAGTTGCACGTACTAGATGAGAAGATGTTTCTCATCGTCTGTTCTCAGTGTTTAACAATTAAATTCTGCAAAATGGTGCTACATCTAAAGGAATGCATTACGCTGCCATTTCAACAGAATTTACTGATAAATAGGTATACAGACACATGACAAACCATACTATTAGTATTACTTTCCATTCTGATTTTCATTCTGAAAAGTGAGTTTGAAGCCCTAACTTTTTTCTCAAGTTAGACTTTTTCCCTTCCTACATTTCAAAAAAATAATCCAACTTCAAATGTCACCCAGTTTCTGCCCTTTTAAAATATCAAAAATCTTGTTATGAGGAGTCCCTGCTAGTCCAACCCAAACTGCCAATGTTTTCCATAGTTTGTGTTTACTTAAATGTAATTCCTGAAAAAAAACCAGAAAGAGCTAGCTGGAAGAGCCAAAGAGCCAGCTGGAAGGTAAATTTTGTATGAGCAACTTTTGCATTCCAGCTAACTGTTAAAAAAAAGTTTGCCTTGAAAAAATTATCTTTTTTTAAAATTGGAATGCTTAGAAAACTCAAAGAAGTGTTTGTTGTATTCTAGGTAATGCTAAATTTTGTATGAACAAATAATACCTAGTAACTGTTAAAAAATGTTTGCCATGAAGAAATTCTCTTTTTTGAAATTTGGAATGCTCAAAAAGGTATACTTTGCATCCAAGATGTATTTGTATGAACAAATTTTACCTGTTACATGTAACTATTAAAAAGTGAAAAAAAATGTCTTTTTTTAAATTTGTAATGCTACATGTAAGAAAAGTATAAAGCAGTGTACCCTGGGTCACAGTCGATGAGCGCCCACCCGCCTGCGCACCCCTCTGCACCTGGCAGCAGCAGCTGTTTGCAGTGTTCTATCAGCTGTGCCACGTGGTCCTCCCTCTCCTCCAGCAGCAGCTCCTCCTCACGGCCAGACGACTGCAGGACGGTCAGGTCTTCACTCACCGCGTTTCCCAGCATCATGTCTGCGGAGGGGAAGGTTCAACAACCTGAGATACAGTATATCTTAGGCCATACCAATTTGATTTGTTGGTTCTCGGTTTTCTTAAAAAGAATATGAAGCAAAGACCACAAACTCACCAATAGTTGCTTGGCGGTAGGCATCTTTAAACCTGCTAAGGTAATACCTAAAAAGGGGAAGTCACAAATTCAATTTCAAAACAAGGAGTCTTAATCAAGCAGACAACAACTCATATTGCAGCTTTTAGATTTCCTGCATTGATTTTAACAGAGCTGTTCAATGTTCAAATAGAACAGGGTGTTCAATCTGGCTTGGTCCATTAACAAACAATAATGTAAACAACTTTTAATGATGTACATGTAGCTGGTAACATAATGTATACCTGTTGGCAGACTTGTACCCATCGTTCAGGACCCCTGCTAACTTACGCTCCCCTGTCCGGGTAAAGTCACCCTACAGAAGAAACAGAGAAATTTTAAACAACTGTTACAACATACATCTCAAAGACAGTCATGAAGAATGCTGTGGTCAAACTCTGTGGTCACACTGCGCCTGTGTGAAAACCCTGATTTTTCACAGTTTTCGTTGGATGTCTGGTTAACGTTGCATCAGAATTTTGCCTGTTGCAGAGGATATCTTTTCTGATATAACATTTGGAAACTACAGATGGGATGTTGACCTTATATACACAAATATGACCTTATATGAGACGTTCTGCCAAAGTGCTATGCACGAAACATTACTGTTTTCGCGCAGGTGCAGTATGTTCTGCCGATGTGCTCCTTGGGAGTAAGGCCTAGGAAAAAAAGTTGTGTTTTCTGTTTCAGTCCCTGAAAAATTAGGGTTGATAGGTAGGGATTATCTTTCTTTTCTTTTCTTTTTTTAAAGACTTTGGCAATCTCTAGTGATCTAGCTTACAAAATACAGTTTAACAAAGTAAAACTTGCAGGAGTACAGTATATTTTCAATGTCAATGTTGGAAAACTGATTGTACAACGTTTCATCACTTACATGTAGGTGTCAGATAATGGAGCTAGAAAAGGTCGATCAGCTCGAAAAATTAATGTCCCTTGCAGGGGTCCATCCAAAAAAAAGGCTAGGGTCGGCAGTTTTTTCTAGGGTTGGTCGGGAAACACGACTTTTTTCCAAGGCCTAATATGAGTCGCCACCTACCTTCATGGCTGCAGTTCCTGCGTACTGCCTGCTGATGGCATCTCCGTTGTTGGCCCACATCTGTTGGTAAACAACCCGACATCGTGACGGCAGTGTCTGGTCTGGCATCATCAGTCCCAGCTTACGCAACTTCAAACACGACAGGAAGACATTGACAATATTAGGATCAACAGGTTTCCACAAAATAAATCTGTGTATATTAAAAACTACTGTATATATAAATATGTAGTTTTTGTGTATATTGAGTCAATATGAAAGACAAATAAAATGGCCTGAAACAAGTTCAACGTGTTTGCACAAAATAAAACTGTACATTAAGAAAAAATATCATGAAAAAACTTAGGTTGACAATGTGGATATTTCAGAGCTTCAACAACCCCTTTCTGTATCTGTCTGTCTACAGTATTACATCTAAGTATCTGTCTATGTTCAGGGTATAACTGTTATTTTCTTTTAAGTTTACTAAATAGCTGTTTTGTTCACTACATTTTCTACTAAACCTGAAACAAAAGAGCACTAGATTCAGGTCCTGTACCTGTATCTCCATGACAGTCCTAGCGATGGCAGACTGCACCACGTTGGTCCTGTCCAGACAGTCCATGCAGTTGGTCCTGAACACGCCCTGCTGTTCACAGATCACCCCTGCTGGGTCAACCCTGGAAACCCCACACAGAGTATACTAGTACATGTAGAAGAGCATTGTGAACGTCTGTGTATTACCTGATCTACCCATTATACATGTCAAACTATGTCAAAACTATGTGTATTTTTTCCGAAGTTAGTTTATTCACCAACTCCTAAAACAAGACAACCTGACCTGAAACTCATTGTTATACCATGTTCTTTCATTGTGTTCAATGATTTTTGCAACACTTGAGATGACTTACACTTCAATAATAGGTTCCTTCTTTTACTTAACTGTAGGTAATTTAGGTTGCCAGTGATCCATACTGCAAAAGCAGTCCTCACACTATCACAGAAATAACACTGGAACTACTGGACCAAGTTAAGTTTTAACTTTGAGCTGGAACAAAATTCTGAACTTTCAAATGTTGTACAGTCCTATTTACTAGAACGTAAAGAAGAGAGGAAGCTTACCAGCTGTATCTCATTGCCCGGATGAGGTCCTTGATGCTGTCCACCAGCACACACACGTTCTCAAACTTCATCCCCCGGCTGTCACAAACATGCAAACAAACGTTTGATTTCAATACTTTGCGAAGTTTTCTAAGTTTAGTACAGTTTCTCATGTATAAATGACAAATTTACTTGCAGTAATTTTGCCCCTTGAAACAGCATAGGATGGATATCAAGCTAACACACTAGCACTAATTTGCTAAAATATCTCACAACAAGACATAGTACATTGTACTATGTCGATTGTCAAACATCCTCATCTTATGGTGCAAAGTTGAAACGGGGCTCTAGTCAGCTCAATTTTTTTTTCCAACTGATGCTGATCTCTTAAACTTATTTTAATATGGCAGAGGTACAATGTATGAGATTTGACGTCACAATATGCACATTCTGCAACTTGACAACTGAAAAATCATGCCTTGTTGATGATTGAAAAGATTATTTCAAAAAGAAGTTTTACAATGCACTGCTGTCTCATCATCTGTATTTCGAACATCATCATTTCATCATCATCAATACATGTAGAGGGGCTCACCAGTGTTCATGGAAGTCAAACGTGATGTAGGTGAGTTTGGGACTGTCCAGGTTGAGGATGTGCGTGAGGAATGCATCTCCTATAACCTTCTCTCTCCCAACCTGATCAACTAGGTTTGCAACAACCTGAACAGAAAGAAACACTGGGCATTTCAGACCTCATTCAAATAGAACCATTCTTGTGTAATGCAACAGGAACATCAACAGATACCCAATTATGCAAATAATGACCTAATTTGCATTATTAATGTGAAAATTCTATGATTCCTTCATGGTGAATGATAGGAATATTATACCTTGTGACATGTGTAAGTTAATTAAAGGTTATCACTATGCATATATCATGTTAATGTAGATGTAATTTGCATAATTAATGAAACATTGCCAAATGATAGGAATATCACACACAAAATAATGTTTAGAAAACCATACAAATGTAGAATAGATTATGGTAATTATGACATTGTTTCCATAATCAATGAGCCAATTTAAAAGATGATGGATGTTGATGTTAACTATGACTTACTTGACTCCCATATGTGTCAAATTGCTCTTCAAAGTGTTTCTCAAAGGCTGCTTGGGTCTCTACTTCACCTAAAAAAATGTAGACACAGCAAATGTTGAATGACAGGCTACAATTTCAAAGACATTAAGCACTTATGATCATTCAAAATTTGATAAAAACCACACCCATTTCCACTGACCAACAATCCTTGGGTAACTCCAACTAGTACATGTAGTTCAATCCAATATTATTGATAAAGATGAGTAGCTTTTAAACAAGGTCAAAGACAGTTTGATTGGCTACATGATGATCCACTGTTTGCAGTGATGACATGCCTAGCCAGTGCCAATAACGTCATTGTGTTTGTGAAAAATTTTTTTAATCAGAAAATTGTCTTTGGAAATTTCTACAGGGTACATGTATTGTAGTGCACCTGTACTGACCTCGGTCAATCCTGGGAGGGGGTCGGTACCTGATCCCTGGCTGGCTCCAGAAGATGGGCACCGACCCTCTCACCTGTACAAAGGACACCACGTGGGATTGCACCTGGATAATCTGGAAAACACATGTACAAACAGGTGCATTCACTTTGTTAAAACTTACATTTCAACATATGACAGAGAAAAAATTTCAGCTACAGAAGGAGACATAATGTATTCTTATAAACTCACACCACTACCAGTTGACTAGTTCCCCCCGTGTAGTGCTAACACAACTGTGTGGCTCAAGGGCTACAGAAATGGAGATGGGTGCTGCCCTATATACAGAAAGGTGTGGGAAAGATTAAGCTTATTTAAAATAACTAGCATTGATTTTCAAAAAAGTATTGGGTATTTTAAATTCATTTATTACTCAGCACTTAAATTTTGTGCACGACAGAAATAAAGAATTTGCAGTATTTCTGACTTCATAGTTGATATAATACGAAGTAATACAGTAGCAGACAAAACAAAATCATATATATTTGTATGTGTGATGAGTTTGTGGTGAAATGCCACTACAAAACAAAACTACAACCACTGCAAATATTTAAAGTTTGACAGCCAATTTATTTCATCTATACTAAAAGTCTTTGACTTGACAACATGGTCAAGAGCCTCTGTAAGAAGAGGGGAGGACTTCTTTATGACTTTTTATGATACCTCTATAATACATTGTAGTTTGAAAATAAAGTCTGTACCTGTTCAGTCTCTACAAAGTTTGCACATGCCCCGGTTTCATCAACACCTCTCCTCTTGTACCTTGTCCCTGAAGTAAAAAATCAACACTATAGCATGTAGGACAGGACAAAAGATACTTGGAAAACTCTCAGTCTGGTATGTTAGAATTTCCTCATTTATCATTTGCAGCAGGTATCAGCAAGTATTCGTACATCTCTGTGTAAAAAACAAACTTGGCATGAAGTACAGACTAGACACAACTCTTTACCTGCTCTGTGTCTGCTGCGTCTGGAGATGAGTGTTATGGTGAAGTTCCTTCCTTCACTGGTCATCTCCATCCCCTCATCACTGGGCCTGTCCTCCTCTCCCAGCATCACCTGGAACCTCTCCATCTGTACATAACCCTGTATGACAGGCACGATCCACCGGTCCGACAACGGGTCCTAAAGATACAGGGCACACTGGGGATAAGTACATGGAAAGTCTTCAGTATCCTAACCCTTGTCCTGATGGCATTCCTGGCACAATATTTTTCAATAATTTCGAGCCTTAATTACATCATAGACCCCCAAATTTTTTTGCCCTGCAGTGGCTGCGGTGTGATGCATTGCATGAGAAATACCCCCAAATTGTACCTATACAAATGTTGTGCTCTGCAGGACAAGGGTTTTAATAGTATAAAAGCTTGAACCCTTACCTCTGATTGGTTGAGGTCATTATAAAAGCTTCAACCTTACCTCCGATTGGATGAGGTCATTATAAAAGCATGAACTATACCTCTGATTGGTAGAGGTCCTTAAAAAAGCTTGAAGCTTACCTCTGATTGGATGAGGTCATTATAAATGCTTGAACCCTTACCTCTGATTGGATGAGGTCATTCAACATGTGGGTATTCCAGAAGAAGCGAGGGTCCACCTGTGCAAAACAAATCAGTTACTGTCAGTTCATTTACTTTGGCCAGCACTTTTTAGCGGGTATGGCACGAATTTCCAGGTACGGCTCGAAAAGACTCTGATCGAGGTGTACATGTAGTACACTGTACATACCTTCCTCCAGAGGGGGCTGGTGGTATCATACAGTTTTGAATGTTGTCTCTGTACAGAGTTGGTGAGGTCTCCGGTGGGACTGTAGTAGAAGGAGTCCGAGTCACTGAACATCTTGTTCAACTCCTATAGAAAAGGATTGGTTCAATCAATTGGTTCATGGCATTAATGCATAATAACAGAATGAAATACGACAGAAAATGCTATATGGAACAATAAAGGTAAAAAAAAGAAAACAGAGAGTGTCCAAAAACTGGTTGCTGTTATACATGTATGTGAAAACAGAGAGTGTCCAAAAACTGGTTGCTGTTATACATGTATGTGAATGTGTATGCCTTCAGTCCTTCATTCACTGCGCAGTAAGACTCTTCAATGCCAGTGACAATGGCTGATACATGTATCTGAAAACCTATGCCTGCTATTTGCATGCATATAGCAGAGTGAATGGTGTTTGTACATATTTGTATATAGTGTGTTTTTCTGTGTACCTGTCCTGTCTTGGTTTTTTAACTTATTGTAAAAATCAGTTACGCAATTCAGGGATGCATGCAGCATTCCCTGCTTTTGTATGATTTTGTTGATTGAATAATAAAACTGTATTGTATATTTCATCATGATCCTGTCAAAAACAAGCTCAGATCTTATAACAGCCATATATGCCATATAGAGACATATATTTACTGGCATTAGTTGTACTGATCATGTGTTCAGAGTCATGCATATCTCTGCAGTCTGCATCAATGATTCTTTTTAAACTAAGAGTCTTTAATCAGCTTGGACCTAGACAACAACCTGTTACAGTTTAGCATAGTAGTGTTTTCATCCATATCTACATTTTCATAGATATGCATAGACATTTCTGTATCATGACAAAGAAATAATATGGACAATGGTATATTACAAAATGTAAAGAACAAAGCAAACCTCAAAGACTCTTCTTTCAAGCTTCTCTTTCTCCTTGATATCTCTCTGGAAAAAAAAGCAATGGGAGATGGCAGACTTTGCAGAAAGTACAATTCACATGACGTATCTGATGGACAGATGTCAACAAAGCTATTAAACTGCATCAAATACCAGTCATAAATTGTTTTCATGAAATCACAGTTTAGGGTACCTTTTTCTTTGGTACAGCGACAGACTTGATAGAGTTCCATGTCTTTGCCAGCGCCCTCTGCTGGCTGTCGAGGGGCGCGGCAATCTTCTCCAGGTTGGAGATGCCGAAGTGATGCTTTCTACACCACTGTAGAGGAACGGGATATTAGCATTATTACATGTGCAAACATCAGTTTGGAGACCTCATACCTCCATGAAACATCTTCAGCTTTTGTAGATATTGTTGAAATGTTTTATTTGTTGTGTCAATGATTGTACGTGTAATTAGCATAATCCACTGTAATGGCTGGTCTTTACTCAAAATGCATATCATATTGTCCGTGTGGAAGTCCTATCCTTTGGCAGGTTTGGCTGGATGACAATAAATTATTCAGAACACAGAAAGAATCACTATCTTAATTAGAAATCTTGTCTGGTGATATCTTTGCTACGGTGAACCATGCATTAAGAGCAAGGAAGACCAGATATAAAGCAGTTAATATAGCCTGAGTACAGTATAGGACTGCTTACCGATTCTGTACAGTACAGAAAAAATCTATTAGGTACAGGTTCAAAATACCAAATCACTAAGTACTGGTACATACTGATACGACACAGATATTACCAAAGTGACATCTAGAAGGAGCATAACTAATATGCAAGAGAACATTCAAGAACAGGTAGAACATTGTTTGCAGCAAAAAAACAATCCACATGGTTCTGTTTTGTTTGAATATGGCATAAGGATGCCTAGTTGTGTCCTCTTTTATCTGAATAAAGATTCTGTCAAGTTTAGTACTGTTTTAATGTTGAGGAAGTACAGAAGAACATAAAGTTAATTTGCCAACTTGCTCAGGTAAAGGTACAGGTACCTGTACCTGATGTTACGTTTAGGTACCCAGCCCTAGATAGAACAGCTCAGTAGTATGACATAACAGTAGTTTACCTCTAGTTCCATCTCAGGTGGCTCTACAGGTGAGAGTGGCAGGATGACCACGCGGCTGATCTTGTACACCTCATGTCCACCTGGTAACACACCTACAGACATCTTCTTGGTCACCAATAGCAGGTGCCACTCCGAGTCTGGAAAAACAAGTTTGTGCCCACAAACATTTGTTTTACATGCTATATCATCTAAGAACAGAAACAGATCAGTAGTATGCTGAGGGTTAATATTCCAGGAGTTTCTTTTAAACCAGTTCCAAATGCTCTACATATAAGAAAAGTATTTCTAGCATGATGAGGGCTGAATTCTTTTTGAGGACCTCACATCAAATAGCATATCAGCATCATCAAGGAATTTTCAAGTTTGGAGTAGAAAAATTAATATTAATGTAAAGTGTAAATTAGAACCCTGAGAATTCATGCTGGTGCTACATGTACCTGGATATAACTGTACTTTGCCGATCACACCGTGGACAAGTCCGAGGCATACAGGGTTCCATGCCCTGCACAGGTCTTCTCCTATAGGGCAGAACACAAACATCTCAGAGTCTATAGTAAGTGTACAAAGTGTCTGAATTCTTTATATAGATGCATGTACTCGTTGCAAAGAGACAAATTACATCAGGGTGCGCTACAGAAAAATCGCTGCGCTGTGCCGCACGTGAGTGGCGGACTTGTTTACACAATCCAAAACTCAAGACGCATGGCGTTCGACGCAGGCCAATATTTTTTGCTCCATGTAAATCAGGTCTTAATGTGTCAACTAACTGTGTCAGTTGGATAAGCTATATGATAATAACATTACTGCCCCGTCTTATCCTCGGTGTATATGGTGAGATACATTGTAATCCCTGGTCAGGTGCGATAACCACCTCATAAACCACCTTGTTTGCTACGCTCACTCAGTGGTTTATTCAGTGGTTATCAGGGATTATCTCACCATATACCTCAAGCAGAGGCATTAACCCTTAATATACCCCCTGGAAGAAGCCCACCAGAAAATCACAAAATTGACAATCATGTTCAAAACGGGGCCTAAAAGGGGCAATCTATTCATTACAAAGAAACAGGTAATTATTAAAAAAGGAAACCTAGGTTACCCAATTACAACTTTAGTCAGTCTTCAGTCTACATTGTAAAATTTTAAATTGATTTTGAGCTTCCACAAGCCCCTCTGTCCTGCATGTACAACTGTACACATACATGTACATGCATGAACAATAGTTTCACAAAGACTACAGAAGAGCCATTTGTATTTTACAAATGATATGTGCATAGGATTTTCTATTTAGCTTAGAACAGATGAAAGAATGGAATAAAGCATTTTGAAGTTGCAAAGAATGACATTTGTTTCTCACCAAGAGCTATAATATATTATCTCATACATGTCTTTGATTTGAAGGTTGATCAATACATTCAACAAAGCCCGGCATGTTCTGCCCATGTGTCTGTGAAATTACTCTGTGATTAATAAGGGGATGTGACTTGAATCGAAACGGAAGGTTGAAAGCATGCAAACTGCCATTATCTTCACATAAAGAACAGATTATGCAGCAAGCCCCAACGAAACCGCAGTAGAATCAGGTAATTTTGTTGCCAGCTCTTAAGCAGAAATGGATTTGTAGTGACAGTCAATGGAAAAATTATGGTAGAAGAATTACAATTTCACAAAAGAGTTCTATAAAGTACCGGGTAATGCCTTGTCTTAAGTTTTTGGAATACTATGAAGATAGAAAGTCCAACATTGGTTCTTGGTTCAAATTTCCAAGAAAGATCAAATATTTGCTACATGTGTGTATGAGATGAATTCTCATTAAGAGGTCAAAACAGAAGTTCTACTGCAGTACCTTAGACAGTTGCTAGGATATCCATAATCTAATCATTTCTTCCTTTGGCCAACACCTACCCACATACCAAAAATTAACAGCGTAAGTTTGATCAATTCACAACTTCTTGAGTTTGTGCAAGGACATACAGACAGTCACATAGCCCTGAAAACATCACCTTCTTGGGAGTTTGAGTTTGCTGAAAAAAATTAAGGACTGAGAACAACCCTGTTCAGTATTTTGTGAGAGGACGAAGGCCCAATTTACATGATGCAACTTTTCTTGACATGCAAAAATCAACGTACAGCTGTATACATGTACGTAGGACAGCTCTCGTTTTACACACACTGACTAGAGTTCGCGCTGCATGCCACCGGTACCGTTGTGACCCACCACGACTTTTAACAGTACATGCATATTCAAACTGGTTACTGGAGAACAGGCACTGCTTGTTTTTTTCATTGAAAAATTTAGCCTGGGTGCAATCCGTTTTGTAATGGGGCTCCTTGCAACTTCTACCCTGGATACAAAAACGGATGGCTCCCAGGCTAAGAGCAAATGATTTCCGGAATTCTTTCTCAAGCATGCATACTTGCAGCACTGAGCATGGCACAAACGTTGGGACATTGTGAGTAGGGGCATGAATAAAAGTATGCCAAGTAGTACCAAGGTCAGCCACTAGGAGGCCCACTTTTGATTTGGGCATTTGTCTTCCTAAGACCAACCCACATACCAAATATCATCAAAATCCATAAAGGCCTTCCTATGTTTGCTGACCATGATTCATGAATATGCAGAGACACAGAAAAACACACAGATGCCCAAACACATAGACTGACCAAAAACAATACATAAGGGTCATCTCATAAGTCATATCAAGGACATTATACAGTATAATGTCCTTGGTCATATGCAATAAAAATTGTTTTTGAACATCTTGTTTTTAACTGACAGTATGGCCATTTTAGTCTTGTTCCTTTATTACATGTTTCTACTCTCACTCTGTATGCTCAGGAAATTTGTGTGATTCATTGCAGTGAGTACATGTTGTATTTGAAAAAACTAAAATTATAACTTATCATAAGAGTATTAAGACATAACACGTTACACGATTTGATAAAGTATAATATATAAGCTTGACATCGGTGGAGTGGCATTTCTCTTGAGGAAATGACGCGAGCAAAACACCATGTGACTTTAAAAGGAAGAGAAGTCACTCCCACCGCAAAATTTGGCAACTTGTCATATATGTGATCATATGTGTCCCGCACTCACCAATGTACAGTACCCACCCCCTAAAACCAAGAAACCTAGCCACATAATTTTTGCACGCGTACAAGAAGTTTTCTTGAATTCGTTCTAAAGCTATGACCTTCTGTTTGTCATCGTTTCCTCTCTGACTAGCACATGATTTTGCTTCTGAAGAAGATTAATCGCCATCCCATGATCAAACCGCAAGCATGTGATATGATGAGAGCCGGTGACAGAATTTTTTTTTCATACTGACCGGTACGAGCGGTGAGTTTGCCATCGAATCGACTGCACCACAGGCTGTGCTCGCCATCCAGCAGGATGTAGTGATCGTGGGCTTGGTACAGCTCCATCACCGCCGCTGTCTGGCCGCAGGAACGGAAGGAAAAAACGGCCCGGGCCGTGTGTTATCTCAGCTGGGTTCGGTCAACCTCGATTCGTGGCCGCCATCTTGGATGTTTTCCGTGACACTCCGATCTCGTTCCCAGCGCAGAGAATCAGCTTACCCTGGGTTGGAGATTTCAAGGGGCGTGTCCCCGCAGAGGCCAATCGCTGATTTCCAAGCAGATGTGGTGGGTACGTTTGGAAGCCAGAATATTTAATGGAGATATCTGTGAATGTATCTAGTAGTCAGTTGGTCAAGATAGCATTATTTTGCGTAAGTCAAATGCTATTTTGATTCTACAGGCATCCACAGGGAGCGGCCTGATGAAATATAGTTACTAGTTCCGGTTTTCCAAGGACTGTCACCTTCACATCCGTTATATACAACTGTATATATAAACAGAGGAAGTGGTAAGTGGTGTTTGCTCTGGAATGTTGCCAAAATGGATGGTCTGGTTAACTTTAAAAAGTAAAATATTTCTGCAACCATGAAAGGCATCACTGATTTAATACAGAAATGACTAGAAAAGTCAGAAAACAGCATGCTATTTCAATGTTCTCATATCAGTGCAATCATTATCGGTTTTGCCAATTTGGTGGAGTGGCTGTGGTCTGTCAATACTATAATGATCTATAATGGATCTTAATGATATTTGTTAGGTGAGAAACGGTTATGGAAACGAAGGTCAACTTCGAAAATGGTTTGCCCGGAGTCTTGCAATGGTACTGCAGCAGGTTGTGTATGTAATTGATGCTTCTTTTTTTTTGGATGTTTACAACCATGGAGGTCTTTTAACTCCATGGTACAACATAGGCTGTGGATGGTTGTTCATGATATCAAGTGGATGGGTAAGGGCAGTGAAGAGGAAGGTCAAGTTTGAAGGCCAAGTGTCAGGTTAATGATTTTAAGTATTCAAATGCTCTTGGCCCTGCGAGTAAGTGGTGTAATTTGGGGCATCCTAGCAGCTTCTCTGGAACTGCAGTGGTCATTTTTTGTTTTTATCTTTTCCAAGTGAATAACTCAAGCAGAGATTGATGAATTTGTATTGTTTAAGAACTTGTATTTTTTGCCAAATGTCTTTGTTCATTGCATATTACCAATTATGTCAGTGATACATGTATTTCAATGTTGTTGGTGTCATGTGTAACTTGCAATTGTCTCTATAATGTGGCTGTTTATTCAAAACATTTTTGGTTCAAATGCAGACATTAACCTAATAGCTTAGTTTCTGCCAGCAAAACACTCTATCAACAAATGTAATACTGCTGTTATATCATGAACCAGCTAAGTCAGTTGGCATCTTAAACACTGTTATCTGTTAACTGCACTTCATAGATGGATACATTGACTAAATAATGAAATACTAGTACTAGTATACCAGAACATATGCATGATGTAATACTTGTTGTATTGCAATACTTCAAGACAAATTTGTACAGATGACATGGCATGACAGAAGAGATATTGGATTTTTCTGATTGTACTATGTATACGTTGCATCAGAACAATAGTCTCTGTGGCACTGTAAACCAACAGATTTTGTCATCAGCTACACATCTGAACAAATACAATATCAATACTGCAAGTGTATGTATACAATTTAGTGACTATTAATTTAGTGAATAGTCTAAATGAAAATTAAGGGTCTGTTGCTTTCTTGATGGACAGATAACTTTCCTCCCTTATCAGGGTGCCTTAGTATATACAACTGGGTAAACAAATAATCTTTAAAATTCAAGCTATTATGTCATAAATCATAAATATCAGACTGTTCCAGCCTGTACATTGGCACAGATATTACTTCAACTCAGGAATATAAGATGCACATATTATCAAAGTTTTCATTGTCAAGCCTTAATTTTTCTTTCTGTACTTTTGAATTCACATTGCCAGTCGTGATCATTTATTGGTAGAGCACAAGGAACAGCTGATTTTAGGTGTGGCAAATTGAGCACAGTCAGTTCTTTTATTCAGTCAAATGCCATGTAAGATCATAAATTAAACAAGACGAAGAAATAATAATCTCTAACTTTGCTACAAGACCATGTATCTGCCCCTTTTGTACACACATTTCTTTGACACAGGAACATGTGATGCACATATCAACGTGGTGAGGTTCCTGTACGTGAAAAACTGAGGTGAAACTAAGAAGATGGATCCTTCAGTTTTCATTAAGAAACCTTAATTTTTCTTCCTGTACACATGGCCAGTCCTGATCAGTTACAGGTAGAGCACAAGGAACAGCTGATTTTAGGTGTGGCAGTTAGAGCAGAGTCAGTTCTTTTTATACAGTCAAATGCCATGTAAGATCATAAATTAAACAAGATGAAGAATAACATGTAAATAATTATATCTGTTGCGAGAAAAAAAATTTGCTACATGACCGAGTGTCTGCTCCTCTTTGTAGCATTATTTGGCTCTGAGATGTATCCGTTTCTTTGTCAGTTTATTTTTTTTGTAGGAATATGAGGCATGATTTACTAAGCCTGCTGGGAAGGTGTTGTCTCCTTCTCTGGAATAAAGTCTTGAATCTTCCTCTGTGCCTGGCGCAGGTACTGCTGCTGTTTGTAGTAGATCCGCAGAACTCCTTTTATCACCACAAACGCGATCCCACCCTGGTTGTTATAGAGAAGAAGAAAAACAATGAGAATCATTCTTGATAGCAGCAAAATGACTTTCGGTGCTTTTGGTGATAACAGGGGTATAACCTTTATAAGTCAGAATTGAACTCAAGACATCTTTGTTATCAACAACATTCTGTATTTTCAACTGTAATATTAATTATCTTGATATATTAGGAAGTTATTATTGAATTCAAAGCGTGTCTCTAAGCAACAATATGTGCCAATTTTAAGTGAAAATGTAACTTTTAAGTGTATACCGGTATGTCACTTATTATTAAGAAATAACTATGTTGTACATGTAGGTTGACTTGTTGTTAAAGTAAACCTTGGCCCCCCAAATCAGCACTGCTGTCTGGGTAGTCCACTGTATTGTGACATTGCGATTTCTGTAAATGAAAAAATAATGCGTGTCTCACCAAGATGGTTCTCTGCAGGTTGGAGTCCACAGTACTGAACATCAGCTTGCCCCAGAGTGTGGCGATGGAGGGGAACAGCAGGGCGCTACAGAGGAGCCTGGTGGCAGAGACAGGGTCTGACAGGGGAGCTGGCTCGGCTGGGGCTCGTGGGACCTGAGGAGGGGCAAATATCTCTGATGTACTGTACATGCATAAAGCCATTTATGCCCTTCCCCCGAATTTGTTCCCGAACACCAGCCAACCTTGTTTGGCTGACGTTCCGACTTTGGGGGGCCACTCTGACCATGCCATGGCTTATAAAAAGAATTTGAGTTAAAAATTTGGCTACCTTCTTATAAAAAGAATTTGAGTTTAAAATTTGACCCCTGAACATGCCCCAAATGCTGCTGACTTACTCCCAAATGGTTGGCTGGTACCGAACCTCCTGATTGACTCCCAATCAGGAGGTTGGATGGCAAAGCTGGTTGGATGGCAAAGCCAGATAGTAGCGAAATTCGCTGAACACCAGATGACCCAGCCGACTTTGTACTGACCTACTCCTAAGGCCTAGGAAAAAAATGTGTTTCCTGTTTCCTGACTGACCCTGGAAAAAACTGCCAACCCTAGCCCTTTTTTGGCGACGCCTCAGGGGGGAGCCTAATGGTACAGTATTGTGTGCAGTTTGCAAGAATTCTAGGAATTGCACAGGCATTTTTTTTCCACAGGAATGGAATGTCTACAGGCATGTCTGGGATTTTGCTGACACACATCTATGCCCACATTCCTATGTAGTGAATTTCCAAGAAACCCTTGGGACATTGTGGAAATTGTACAGATTCACAACTGAGCAGACACATGCTGATTTACATCCCTGTCCACTCCCATGCAACATTATCTAGCTCATATAGCTATAGCTCCCATGATGTTAATGATGTAAGCAGTAAGTGAGTTTTCTGAATTAGTGTAGAACATCTTCCCCTACGTATCATCGACAGTCTTCAACTCTGCTGCATTTGAACAGGTACTATATCTTTCTCTCTATAATAATTGAGAAATTTATTGCAAAATTCATGCCCCGGAGGTTAATTGCCAGTTACAAACATAAAAGAACATTGAAGAACAGTATATAAAATAACTAAAATCCACATAATGAAAGGTAGTTGTCTAAAATTATAGCTACGTCTAAGTCTAAAACTATGTCTGAAGGGTTTGACTTCTCTTTTATAACTGTAGAAGACACGTGTAACGTTATATCTGTACGTCTCCTTCTCAGCATTTCCCCAACATGTTCAGGGTCACAATGTGAGTTATCAGAATGCCACAAAGAGGAGTATCCATTATGATCTAATACCGGTATGTCTTTAACACGTTGCAATAAAGTTTGTCTACGGGTATTTGTAGGCTTTGCTGTAAGAGAGAGCATCCGTTTGAAGGGAGTGTGAGGTTGTGTCCATTTGGACCAAGCATAACCAGAATTTAACTACTAGTATATCTATATACAAATATCTGTATCTAAAGGAAGTCTACCTAATTCTGCTCTACAGGCGACATTGCTTACTATTTCTAAATACACCAAGAACATTTTTACAGAATTGGTTGTGTACATTTTCGATAGGTGAGGTCTCATATGTAGTTTAATATAATATTTCTTGTGGACATCAGATATTGACGTTCAACTTGATAGGTTGTTAACGTTAGGTAAGCATAACCAAATCCTTCGACTAGATCAATTTTGTTATAGGACAATTATTCCCCGGGTAATCATTCTCAATGGCAGATTATTTCCTGTACATTTAATAGTCCTTTATAACAGACTTACGTTTCACCTAAAATTAAAATCACACAAATCTATCACAGTTCCAACAACAGAGGAAGGTTTTTACTTTTTACGATCGACACAGGTGTCCTATAGGGCTCTTTTTATTCATAAATACAATGTACATTGGATGTTGTATTACCTTCTAAGGATTGCCAGGCCGTAAGAAGCACGTGGAAGGTCCCCATTTGGACAACCACACAGAACTGAAAACTAGCCCTTGTAGTGGTGAAACAGACCGCCGTGTTTCCCTGATGGGATAGGAAAACACCTCTAAGCTTACCCGCTGAGACTGGTTACCAGGCTTATAATCTCTGAACTCAGGCCGCAAATCTGTACCTCCCTGTGATGACTGCCTCAAACCAAGCCAAAGTGATCTCTCTTTCCAGCCGACAATCAGTCTGCTTTCCTCACATACCTACAATCATACCCACATTCACAGTACAGTATTGTGTGCAGTTTGCAAGAATTCTAGGAATTGCACAGGCATTTTTTTCCACAGGAATGGAATGTCTACAGGCATGTCTGGGATTTTGCTGACACACATCTATGCCCACATTCCTACGTAGTGAAATTCCAGGAAACCATTGGGACATTATGGAAATTGTACAGATTCACAACTGAGCAGACACATTGCTGATTTACATCCCTGTCCACTCCCATGCAACATTATCTAGCTCATATAGCTATAGCTCCCATGATGTTAATGATGTAAGCAGTAAGTGAGTTTTCTGAATTAGTGTAGAACATCTTCCCCTACGTATCATCGACAGTCTTCAACTCTGCTGCATTTGAACAGGTACTATATCTTTCTCTCTATAATAATTGAGAAATTTATTGCAAATTCATGCCCGGAGGTTAATTGCCAGTTACAAACATAAAAGAACATTGAAGAACAGTATATAAAATAACTAAAATCCACATAATGAAAGGTAGTTGTCTAAAATTATAGCTACGTCTAAGTCTCAAACTATGTCTGAAGGGTTTGACTTCTCTTTTATAACTGTAGAAGACACGTGTAACGTTATATCTGTAAGTCTCCTTCTCAGCATTTCCCCAACATGTTCAGGGTCACAATGTGAGTTATCAGAATGCCACAAAGAGGAGTATCCATTATGATCTAATACCGGTATGTCTTTAACACGTTGCAATAAAGTTTGTCTACGGGTATTTGTAGGCTTTGCTGTAAGAGAGAGCATCCGTTTGAAGGGAGTGTGAGGTTGTGTCCATTTGGACCAAGCATAACCAGAATTTAACTACTAGTATATCTATATACAAATATCTGTATCTAAAGGAAGTCTACCTAATTCTGCTCTACAGGCGACATTGCTTACTATTTCTAAATACACCAAGAACATTTTACAGAATTGGTTGTGTACATTTTCGATAGGTGAGGTCTCATATGTAGTTTAATATAATATTTCTTGTGGACATCAGATATTGACGTTCAACTTGATAGGTTGTTAACGTTAGGTAAGCATAACCAAATCCTTCGACTAGATCAATTTTGTTATAGGACAATTATTCCCCGGGTAATCATTCTCAATGGCAGATTATTTCCTGTACATTTAATAGTCCTTTATAACAGACTTACGTTCACCTAAATTAAAATCACACAAATCTATCACAGTTCCAACAAC
>NW_017804254.1:1536715-1543485 GCF_001625305.1 Branchiostoma belcheri | reverse complement strand
CCATTTTTGAAATTTCCGAGCGCTCGCGAACACTTCCGACTTCTTCCGACCAGAGCCGAGGACGAGTCACGTGGTTAACCACGAACGCGCTGAATCAGTCGAACTGCAGGTCATCCTGAGTTTCCGCTACATATTGATACATTTCGCGTAATGTCATAAAATTCGTTTCCGTTGGTATGAGAAACTGTATGAATGTGGCTACCACATGCGATATAATAAGTGTTATGATAACATTCAAGTATATACAAAAAGAGGAATTGAATACAAGGTTCTGACCATTCAAAAATCGTCAAATTTGAAGTCAATCGGTTTCGAACTCTTGCGTTCGATCCATGGAACCAAGGCAGCGCGTTCCATTTTTCGCGGAAGTTCCCGAAAATTGTCGACGGGAAACGGTTACTTGGTGGATTTTTGGGCCGATTAAATGGAGGCCCTGATAAATCAAGCAACTTGTCTCTGGGCTAGTTTCTGTGCTGCTTCAAACGCCAAACGTATGAAATAATGATGCAAATGTGCTGATACTTGGTGGTATGTGTCAATACCATACAGATTGTCTTGTTCTAAATATTTCCTATTTTAATGCCCTGATATCGCTTAGGGCACCTTTAACACGTTGCAGTAAAGTTAGTCTACGGGTATTTGTTGGAAGGCTTTGCTGTAAGAGGAGAGCATCCATTTGAAGGGAGTGTGAGGTTGTGCCCATTTGGACCAAGCATCTACCTAATTCTGCTCTACATACAGGCGACATTGCTACTATTTCTAAATAGATAAAATAAGAATTCTAGGAATTGTACAGGCATTTTTGTCCACAGGCAAGCGGAATGTCCACAGGCATGCGGAATGTCCACAGGCATTTCTCTGATCCACATCTATGCCCGCATTCCTGGAACCCTGAAGACCTGCCTGCCCCAGATGGTCATACTTTCTGTGACCCCGGGGCTCGTTCACTATGCACTCAGGGGAGGAGTGTACTGTATCTGTCTAGAAAAAAATCATGAAATGATGGCAGTGCCATGCAAACAATAACCCTAACAGCAACCACCGTCGCCATGGCAATGTATGTTTTCATTGCCAGTCTTGTTATAGATCCCTGCAAGGGACATGAATTTTTCAAGCTGATCAACCTTTTCTAGGCTGAATGTTATTGTTAAGCTGAATGTAAAATGATTTGTACAGCATTATTGACCTGTGATATGTCCACCTACCTGTCTATTCTCCTGTCTGGATGGGAACAGGTAGTTGAGCAGGGGAATCTTTGAGGAGTGCCGACGCCACACTCTTAACACATAGTCCTCCCAATGGATCATCTTAGCTGTAACAACAAGAGTTCAACTTTCAGGCAACAACAATAAGCCATCTCACAGTCCCACATGTGTATGTGCAGTTGTGATGCACGTACGTAAGGTAACATTTGCAAAGCAAATTCATGATGTTTACTTTCGCATATGGTCTGCTCTGTTAATTCTTACTCAAACACATTCATATGTATGGTCAGACAGGAGTCTAAATCCCTCATGCTATAGAATTGCGACATGATGTAACCCAACACTAAGTTACCATGGTAACAGACAGTCTGGTTCTGGTCATTGACCTTTAAGGTTTGGAGAAGAAGAGGAAACTGAGCAAAAACAATACGTTTTCCTTTGGTTAACATAATTAAAATGACCTTTAGCCAACTAACCTAAAATGAGCATGATGGGTATTGTTGGTAAGGTGACCAGTAGAAAAATGGGGTCCACACTCTCGATGATGTCCAGCCCCTCCTTGTGCCCCAGCACCTGCATGACAGTGAAGGCTCCGTACGACACGGCCGACCAGTAGATGGACCCGACGACGATGCCTGCAGCAGCGTACGGTACGACCTTGTACACGATACGGTCAGCTACATCGATGAGGTACATCAGAGGCCCTGCATTGAAGACAAGGAAGCGAACAAAACTGGTGAGAACAGCCACAAGACGAAACAGCATGCTAAGATGTACTGGGGCTATATTGTTCTGAGAAAACCATGACTTAAAAACCTGCCAACAAAGCACAAAATTGTCGCAGCTACAATCCTACAAAACAGAAATAGAACCAACATTGAGGTTAGCACATGCCCAAATTATTGTCATGAAAAGTGAGTTAAAAAGCTCTACACAGCGACAGCAAAAAGCTCAAAGACTAATTCAAAACACACAGTTACATGTAATGGATATTACTATGAAAATTTACTTAAAGTGAGTGACAGTACATCAAAATGGCTCACCCAATTTGGGGAATACGATTCTGTACTCGGTGTTACACTGTGGACAAGACACGACGGTGTTGCTGCGTCCCCGCTGTTTCTCGTCGATCCACCTCTGCAGACAGGAGCGATGCACCCACCGCGTGGTGCCCTTACAGCGGCACGGCTGTGTCCATGTGGCCGCCCGGTCATCTTCTTCTGTCGCAAAACACACCCAGCAGGTTTTCCTGGAAGGAATGAGGTTGGAAAAATGTTACGTTTGCTGTTCCCCGACAGACCCTAGAAAAAACTGCCGACTCTAGCCCTTTTTTGTGTGGACCCCGGCAAGGGACATTAATTTTTCGAGCTGATTCTAGCACCGTGATCTGACACCTGAGTGATGAAACGTTGTACAATTGGTTTTCCAACATTGACATTGAAAATAGAAGTGTGATCATGCAAGTTTTACTTTGATAAACCATCTTATAAAAGTTGGATCACTGAAGGAAAAAAAAGATAAGTATTATTAAAAGTAATCCCTTTAACGTTACCTACCGACCCAAATTTTTTTCAAGACTGAAACAGGAAACACACTTTTTTTCCTAGGCCTGATGACAACGCACAACCCACCACTAAGCTACTGCG
This sequence comes from Branchiostoma belcheri, assembly GCF_001625305.1. Taxonomy (NCBI): domain Eukaryota; kingdom Metazoa; phylum Chordata; class Leptocardii; order Amphioxiformes; family Branchiostomatidae; genus Branchiostoma; species Branchiostoma belcheri. The sequence continues at coordinate 1,540,634 of NW_017804254.1, read as the reverse complement.
ACATGTACATGTTTTCTGTGATATTGGTTTATTTTGGTTGGTATACCTGTGCTGCCTGCCAAGATGACTTTTTAGTATTGACACCCTGACAAATTAAACTGTAATATATAGCCATTCCTTCTCGGTAAACTCCAGGTATATACTGGGACCCGAATATGAGGGCTTGCACGACGTGAGGTTACTCAACTTACGTCGGTTTGCACGCGTGCCGATACTCATTTCCGCGATTGTTTGCACGCGTGTTGTTCCTCAGGCTGTGCTGAGTTCGCACGCGTGTATGTCCTCGCGCTGCGCTGACCTTGCACGCCCGTGGAATTCCTCACAACAAACCGAGTAAACACGCATCTTGTGGGCGCAAAAGTGGAGGGCAGAACGCCGTAATGCCGGACCGAGCCTGACTAACTACCGTTGCGTGCATTTCCTCGAGGCGTCCCAAATTTACCCGCATGTGTATTTCCTCACTAAGAGCCGGGTAGACACGCATTTTTGGGCGCGTTGTGCTAATATTTCGCCGCACGTACATCATCGTCGGACGATAATTTTCCGACGGTTTGGCAACCCACCGGAACGTATGAAATTATCGGCCGTGCGTACGGAACCTGTCTGAGTGCGGGGCAGTTTCATACGCCGCCAGAAAATTTCGTGCGTGCCTCGGTAAGTTTGGTACGCGGGTCCAAACTGCGGGTGCAAGGTTGCCGCACTACCGGCCCATCGGAACCTGGGCGACCGCCGACAGCGTCGTGCTAATATTTCGCCGCACGTGTATCATGGTCGGACGATAATTTTCCGACGGCGCCGCTTTTACTACCAAAGTTACGGCAGTAGTGTCTTTGAAATTCAGACGATGTCTCACGTAGCACGCCTGACTTATCTATTTTTAGCTATTTTATCTACGATCTGCCTTATGTTCAACTCTTATGTTGTACACACACCCACATCAACAGACGGTCCGCTACACCAGGCTCGCTACACGCTGTCCCCCCGCTAATTCCTAGTGCGTATCCCGCAAGTGATTTCACGGCGGCGGGAACTGTGTAATTCTTCACTCCGCACGATGTACACACACGACGCGGTCCCCCCGCTAATTCCTAGTGCGTACCCCGTGATTTCACGGCGGCGGGAAGTACTGGCAGACATTTTGCCAGAAAAACGTACATTATTAAAGTCACAATGGTCAATGACCGTGTCTAGAGAGTCGAAGTCGGCGGCCGCCGTTGATAATTTTCTGCGACGCTCGAAATTGCAACTGAATTTGGTGAAGCTACGATTTGATCATGAACGCTGACAAAAAATAACGAGGTTTAATATTGATACTATTTGGTCCTGAATGGAACAGAATTATAGATTATTTAATGCGTTTGGCTTTAATATTGGTACTGTTTGTTCCTGAATAAAGACAGATTTATGTGATACTAGTAGTTTGCTTTGGGCAAGGAGGTTCTAGGGGAAATGCTTTGGGAAAGTCTCTTTTTCCTTTCTTGTTTACGAGGAATTCACCATTCCCACGCTGCACGTATTTGATTGACAGACGGTTACCTTTGAAGACGTCGCCGTCGGCGCCCCGGAGTCTGGTCGGCTTCCGGACCGAAGAATTCAATCAACTGAGCAGCCAATGAGCACAGAGAAAAATTTAAAGTCGGTCTTTCTTTCAACCCCCTATGTTCTACCAAGGAGATTGTCGGATATTATTGTCTTCCATGGTCTAAAAGGAGAAGTCAACACCCTTAGACATAGTTTTAGACATAGCTATAGCTTTAGACAACTACCCTTTATCATGTAGATTTTAGTTATTTTATACTCTGTTTCATTGTTCTTTTATGTTTGTAATTTGCAATTAGCCCCCGGGCACGAATTTGCAATAAACTTCTCATTGTTGTCATTATTATTCGTGATAACAAATTGAAGTTGTACGGACTCAAGTTATACACTTTGCTGAGCCGCCGCTTGTATCAAGGAGGTTAAAAAGGACTTCGTTAAAAGTCGTTCGTTATTCCTGTGTTCTAGTTGAAATGATGGCTGTGAACTTCAGTTGTGCTGGCTCGTTCTGTCAACTATGGTTACTGACAACTTTAATTAATCAGAAGAACTCACGTTTGCTTTGCTTGGACTTTTTTGTTGTGAAATGAATTCATTTCGTGTAAGAAAATTTGGATACATGTATTACTAACAGTGACTTGTAACTTTACTAAGGCGATATAACAACTAACGTTACTAACAGGAACTCAGTCGAGCCAACTTACATTAACCAACTTTTTATATAAATTTGTGCAACTAATGGATATCCAAATAAAGTATCAAGTATTCACAATTATGTTAACATCCATTCAAAATACGGACATCATGACAACCGGCGCCCCGTGTGCCTCGCTTGCTGTGATCTGAAGCAAGACTGCTAAGAAACTACGTAACACATACTAATCTGCTTGGTCTTTGCGAACAAATTTTGCTTTCTGTTAATATTTCTTAATAAAGCTTAATTGCCACAAATTTGGCGTTTTCACACAAACACAGCAAAAATCGTCAACAAAGCCGACGCCCTTTACTTTACATAAGCGAATGCTATACTGTTACACCTTTCCCTGTTTGTTTTCTCACTAAATACCGTTCATATGACATCAAATATCCCACATGCCATTACTTAGTATTTGAGAAATAAGACTACATTTCCGCTATAAACTTCACTCCGTGCCTGTGGTAGTTTGGGGAACAATATGGCGGATTTTCTTACCCAAGCTATACCGTAATGCATTGCGTGGGAAGCGTCTTTGGGTTACATTACGCCGCCTGGCAGACAGACCGGCGAGAGCTCAGCGCTATCTCGGTAGCGTCATAGGCCACCAAGCAAACTTTATGCAGACGGCTTAGGTTTTTCCTCTTACAACGTCGGCGCAATAGCTTCTCCACATTCTCCTTGACGTTAGATATCAGAATACTAGTAAACACACCGCACCGTCTCTACGTACTGTTAAAGATTTTGATTATGAACAAGTAACAACTACAAGGGCATTCCGTATCACCCCAGGTGTAGTAGTATATAACCCCGACAACAAATACAGCATTTTCAACAAGGAAATGTGGCAAAGCCGCTTATGATGAATGGTCTTCTCAAGACACGACAAACGCACGCACATGAGACCAATTCACTACGCCGCTGTATGTCATGTCAAGGAAAGGCATCATATGTACATTGCCAGTATGTATATATGTACCTCTGTTTTGTCGTTGTTGTGTCCATTGTATCCGCAGATAGAAGATTTTAACTATTGACGTACTTATACTGTTATGATGATCGCAATGGGATGTAATATGATATCTTTTTAATTGTTAAATGTTATCAATTCTTCTAAGTGTTTTCCAAATTTTAAAATGTAAGATCAACACAATTCAGTTCAATGCAAATGCATGTGTGTACTGCAAGGTTGGTTGAATGAATAAAGTTTAAAGTATGTGTGATCAAGTTATAAAAAATATACGTCTGGTGTAATGCGAACGGTGCAATTATTAAGAACACTTTTATGGGATCCCTTTTATGAAGTTATTATTCTACACAACTTTTTGGAAACCCGTGTGATAACTGTTAGAACTTGATACATCTAAGTTCAAATATCACACGGGCCTTTCCTTTTGAACTTGGGACTCCAGAGGGCGTACATCCACGACGACGCCACCAAGGTCCTTGCCCTGCCGTTCCTGCCCAGTGAACACGTCGTCCCGATGTCCCTGCGACTCCAGAGGAATGCCGCAACTCCAGCACTCCGGGAGTTGATGGACTACGTGGACAGCCAGTGGATCGTCAGCCGCCTCCAGCCACCATCGAGTTGGTCCATCTTCTGACGAACGATCAGGACCAACAACGATACGGAAGGATGGCACCGACGTCTCCTGGGCCGAGCGCAGAAGGCTAACCTCCCTTTCTATC
>NW_017804254.1:1531229-1536689 GCF_001625305.1 Branchiostoma belcheri | reverse complement strand
TGTACTGTTTGTATGTTCTTTTTTTTCGAAAATACAAAGTCTTGTGATGCTTACTTGTTTTAAAAGTACCATGCTGTGTTCTACATTGTAAATGTATTGTGACTGATATTGTGACTGAAAAATCACGGTGACTGGATTTCCAATGGTCATTTTCTGTTACTAGTTTAAATTTTCGTGTTTCAACTTTTTGTACATATTCAGTAGTTTAAACTTTCGTACCTAAACTTTTTGTACCAATTCGGTTGTACTTTTGTGCAGTTCATGTAGTTAGATAATGTAGTAGTGTTTTGTATGTTTTTCCGAAAATATATATAGTCTTGTGTATATGTGATGTTGCTTTGTTTTAACAGTACCATGTTGTGTTCTACATTATAAGTATACTGTGACTGAAAAATGTGACTGGATACCCGATGGTCATTTTCTGTTAGTTGTTAGTTGTAGTAAGTTGTATATGAAGGACTAACAAGACAACAGTTAGTAAACAGTATTCCATTGCTATTTTTCCAACAAAACAAAACGAAACCAAACCCTCGACAACAAAACGGAACTTAACGAAACTTAACGAAATTTAATGAAACAGAACGAAATACTACGCAAACAGCTGGTATCTTACTCGTTTTACCTTTGTTACCTTAGCTGTAAGATCGTGTCAGAACGATCATCAGAACTTGTGTTCATATAGCCATCATCCTTGGTAAAGCAAGTGTCCTTGCATTGAACAAAACCGCTTACTTCAATGCGAACGCAACTGGAAAAAAAAGTAACGTTGAAATGAACTCCACGTTGTACGGATCGGACGTAGTGACTAATTTATCTTTTCGTGTCATCGGAACGCTATGCATGACGTTATAGTGTGGGTCGGGAAACCCGCCATATTTAATTTGTTCCTATCGTTTTATTTCTTCTATGCTGGTATATGAGCGATCAAATAAGCAGTATTTTGGCTCACAAAGCAGATTTAAATCCAAGGACATTGGTGTCTGTGGAATATACAGAACATTTGACAGTGCTTTTTAGATTTTCTTTTGTCCACGATCAGGACCGGAAGCCAGTATTATTTTTTGTCCCCATTTTTCTGCAAAACTAAATCAGAAAAAGTCGTATATTTTCACAAAGATCAGGTATTCAAGTAGGATCATATATATGCTTCAAGATGCGTAGTTTCCTAGCATACACAAGATACGCCAGACGTCTTTGGGATATCCTTGCTTGAGACACTCTTGAGAAACAATTTTGCTGTACTTTCTATCACATTTGTGACTTGTCGCAGTGAAGTGGTAATGCATGTAGCAAAATTGTGTCACATTTGTATGAAATCATATTTCCATTGATGTCCCAAAAATGGGAATAGGTTTAAAATTGCCAAACATTGTAAGAATGACTTTTCTGTATTTTTCATGTTGTTCCAATGATATTTTTACTTGTGTCAGTGAAGCGGTAATGTTAGATGTATGTAGCGAAATTGTGCTTCCAACAAGGAAAACTAAAATGACTGATAACGTGTAAGTTATTGGGGCATTCTAAGTCAATTGAAAAAAAATTGCTGTACTTTCTATCACATTTGTGACTTGTCGCAGTGAAGTGGTAATGTATGTAGCAAAATTGTGTCACATTTGTATGCAATCATATTTCCATTGATGTCACAAAAAAGGGGAATAGGTTTATAAATTACCAACTATTGTAAGAATGACTTTTCTCTATTTTGCATGTTGTTCCAATGATATATTCTGAACCGGTAAGAGCATTTGCTTGAGTAACGATTTAGATTTTGTAGTTTGAAAAATGCTTGTTGCGGCGTTATGCATGGAGCACGGGCCTAAAAATGACCACAAGAATGGGCAACGTTTTTGTGTTGATATCGATAATCTCACAAAGTTTGTTTCAGTTCGTACATTCCTACAACGGATGAGTGAAAAATCTGTTGACGAGCGTGTCAAAAATGCAGGTTTTGCTTTGAGACAGCCGCAGACAGAGGTCAATTGGCGTCATCGGAAAACTCCACTGTTACGGAGGTAGAGGTACCGACTGTAAATTATTTATGGATTTTTGCAAATTCTAATCGTTCCCACAGCCAAAAAATGAAAAAGTACATGTGTGTATTCAGTGTGATTTTTATTATTATTATATTAGGCATTGTATGATGTGATAGATTCGTAAAAATGGTATCTGACACCCCTAAAAAGCAATAGAATCACCCAAGCCCAGAATGCATTGCATTAGTTACCTTGGTTACGCATGCGTAAGCAGTGCGCATGTGCGCATATGTAAATAGCCCGCGTCACTTCAAGTCACAACGCCAGTAACAACGCCAGCGAGTACTCGGAACTCGGATTTACAAGCTTGGAGCCTGACTAGTGGCCGATTTATCATGGAACAAAGGTATGGATTTTGTCCTATAAATGGTCACTCGGTTACTATGTTTGGCATAGGTCGTGATGTTTGGAAAAGTTTTTAGCGTCTTTTCGTACGTCTTCTCCTCCTTGTTTTCCTTTTTCGTTTTGTATACTTTTTGATTTGTGGAAACGTCGACCATCAAGAAAAGTGCATTGTAAAAGACGTAAAAGAAAAACAAAACACGAAAAGACGCTAAAAACCGGCTCCTAAAACCGTAACAAATCTCTTGCCGTCAGTAAACGCAAGTCTGTGTAAATCTAAGTGGTAGCGCAGTACCGAGCGAGGAAAAGCACAATGATACGTGCAAAACACCGTTGTAGTGAGCAAATGTACGAGCGTCCCGTGCCGACGATCTCAAAGACAGACGCACCGTTGTACACACTTACCCGTCGATTCGGTGATATGTCTTATCAAAATGGTCCATTAAAAAAAAAATACATCGCTGTTCTCCCGCTCGTTGTGCGTGCCCACGGAACAGAAACCTCGTTTGTTTTAAGCACGTCTTTGAATTGATTTAGCCGACAGGTCGCTCCGTGCACTTATGTAGTAAAAATGCCCGGCCTTCGGTCGCACATTATACGGTCGCGATTATGCGTGTCTACCCGGCTCTTAGTGAGGAAATACACATGCGAGTAAATTTGGGACGCCTCGAGGAAATGCACGCAACGGTAGTTAGTCAGGCTCGGTCCGGCATTACGGCGTTCTGCCCTCCACTTTTGCGCCCACAACATGCGTGTTTACTCGGTTTGTAGTGAGGAATTCCACGGGCGTGCAAGGTCAGCGCAGCGCGAGGACATACACGCGTGCGAACTCAGCACAGCGCGAGGATCGGCACGCGTGCAAACAGTCGCGGAAATGAGTATCGGCACGCGTGCAAACCGACGTAAGTTGAGTAACCTCACGTCGTGCAAAACCTCGTTTCGGGTACCCAAAATATAGCTCTAAACTCTTATCAGTTTTCATATCTAGATCTGTGACCTCCTCGACGTATGACAACGATATTTCATCTGTCAACTAATGACGTACGTACGGAGACACACACAACGTTGTAGACAAACAACCAAATCAAAATAATTTGTTGACGTAACAACTTGTGAAACGTTACCTGTCCTCTGAGTTTAATCGCTGCAGCCCCGTTTGACTTTGCACGTCACTTCTGTCGGCCATTTTGGAGTAGATTTTCGAACCGCCGTCTCTCCGGATCCTTGTGACGATATGATTTTGTATCATAAACACACAGTTTCACGGAAATTGTACGAAAGTAAAATACATTGACTGTCGTGCGTCTATATCTGTAATAAAAGCCGCGTTTTTAACAGGTTTAAAAGGAAAACAACTACGAAAGCAAATAGCTTTTTGACCCGGAAGTAATTTATCATGCGGGTGGTATCACACAGCAGTTCGTGCAAAACAGAATCTTCACCCCGGTACAGCTGCGCCCTCTAGCGGAATGTCTCCAAATTACTTCCATTACACTGAAACCGGTTCAGTAGCCTGACCCCACTTTTGCCTTTTTCATCCTCTCCCTCAAAACAACATCCACCAGGCCTTCCTACGGGAATGGAAAACGCAAAAAGGAGATTAAATTTGAAATTTGGTCAGGCGAGTCTGGCCATGGAAGGTTGATTATTGCCAGTGTAGTTTAATAGTCTGGTACGGTAGAGGATGGGAGCAGGTTTGGCCTATTGCATAGACTTAGTCGGCTATTTTCTTCTTTGGGTCATGATTTGAACCCAGAAGCTCTGCATGCAAAGGCAAGACAAACAGAATCCAGCAGTAACAAGCTCTAGAATTCATTGTGCATGTATTTCACTTTTCTCCTTTCATCTGGATAATGTGAGAAATCACAATGGATTCCACCTAGAAGGGTTGAAACTCTCTTGAAATTATCATATGATATAAAGTTTTATACACTTGCACTTGATATCATTGATAAACACGATGATTGTATTTCATACTACATGTAGTACATTTTGTACACTACTACACAAATAAGCTCCTGTCCAGTGTGTAAGTGATATTTGACATAGCCAGCTCCATACATTTTCCAGATATTTGACAAGCAGTAAAGGCTCAGATACAGTTACAAACAAGAACTTAGCAAATACACAAAGACATACAATCTACTTTTGTCATAAAATGTTTACATCTTGTGATGAGCAAAATTGTATGTCTGAAACAAAAAAGGTCAATACAGTATTAACACCATTATCATTTTCTTTGATTTACTAGTAAGTACAATATACTGAAAATTTCTTTATGTTCATGGGATTGAAGTGAAAAGAGGTTTTTGAGGTACTAGTATTCTAAGTGCACAGTTGAAACAATTCTTCAGTACAGCAGCAACAATGGAAACACATATTTGCAGTGCATATTTGCAGTGGATATGAGTTGATGTGAACACTGCCTAAATAAATCTATTGCATACACCTGAATATTTTAGCATGCTGGTGTGTTACGCCGAAAGGCGGTTATACCGGCTATACAGATACAGATACAGATTTACAGTACTGCTAACATATTCAAAGACCTGAGTAAACTATAATAAGGCCATGTTGATTTGATTATATGGATGACATCCTCCGGGAGCCCCAAAACTGATGCGCGCGTACGAATAAAAAAAAAAGTTTTGCAAAAAAAAAGTTACTTTTCATTATGAAGTCTACGTGGTCATGAGGGTTGAGCAAATGGCACAGAATATGGTTTGGCGAATAATCTAGTCTTCAAGTTCATTTCTTTACAATTTCGTCTTTTTTCGTTTGATTTTGGCATTCTACGACATTGGTATAGTTTTTATTAATTTTTTTTGTAACTTAGGCCACACCAATTTAATTTCTTGGTTAACGGATTTTTCCAGAAAAATAATGGAGCGGGCGGGCGAAAAAAATAAAAAATAAAAACAGGCCTAGGCATCCTATTATGGCCCAAAATGGTACGATAGGAGCCATGAAGTCAACACACCAGGCTGGTTCAAAATTTAAACAATGAATTTTGAACTTTTAATGATACCATTGCATTGAAAGATGGAATAACTGTAACAAGTAGGATGAAAAGGACTGTTCTTCT